>NC_073391.1:9329038-9629038 GCF_028641065.1 Leucoraja erinaceus | reverse complement strand
AAAATCCTGACAATCGATGAAATGTATCTTTCAATAAAATGTTTGAATTGTACTTTATTTCTGAATCTCATATAAACTGTATGTGGCCACCTGGGAGTGAAGCTGGCAATAACTAATTGATTTTTTGTGTGATGCTATAAACTAAGAGAGTATAGTTCGAGATTTCATTACAACCAAGTCCGTCAGGCCGCTATTATTTACAACCTAGATCAATTTCATATAAAACTTTTATTAAGATCACGCTCTTCTATTTGCTATCCATGTAGACACCAGCTGTGCCCTCAATATAAGATGAAGAGATACGGTAACATTAATGTAAAATCTCCAGTAAATTTCAGAACTAATCCTCACACTTACTTGTTAAGGATACACAAAGTTTTTTCTTTCAAAGCTCCACCTCACAGATGGACATAAGAACCAGAGGTTACCATGCCCAATTTGCAGTGGTCAGTTTGCACAGCACTGTAAAATTATTGAGCCAGGACCATTAAGTATATTTTTATACAGTATTTGAGACTCTGAGCGACAAATATCAGTTATATTAAATAAGGAATGTTATTTTACACGTCCTGATTCTAATGGGGCAATTCACTCCTAAACACTGTTGAAGTTTCCTATAAATATACAAGGCATTTTTGTTTGTACCTGAAACTGATTCAAAGCCTTTAACTTCACACACAAAAGAATCATATCTCTTAATTTAAATGATCCATAGACATTTTATGGGACAAATCTCCCAAAACATTTAACTGATATACACTAAATGCTGGCAGCTCTGCCTTGATTTGTAGTGTTGGATGACACATTAATTAATCAAAAGTTTAAAAGACAAAAAATCACCATGCAGTGTCTAAAAAAAGTGATACAGATCACAAGGCAAAAATGTAGACTGTCACTTCTATACCAGAGAAACACATTTTAGGTTGCATTTTTCCTATATGTATATGCCTTGAAAATAAAGAATAAAAAAGTTTTGCTAAATAATTTTTCCTATCTATGAAAAAATATAATGTGAACTCTGTTAAAGCTTTACATTAATCATGTTAACTAATATTACATTTGTAAATTAGCACAGCCTCTTTGTTCTATTACATTGGATCAGTAACCTCCAGCTGTGTGCATGAGTTACCTGATTTACATGCCCAATAGAAGCACAGACATACTAATTCAGACAGACAGTAGAACTGATATTAAAACAATGAGGCTTTTGGGCACGGTTCATCAACTTGATTTTTAGTTTATTGTTAGAACATACCAATCTGAGATGTTTACCTGGCCATTTACATTTGTATTGTTCTACTTCAAATTTTCTGAGCTGGATGTTATGTAAAAGAAAGATGTCTTATAAATTAACTGAAAATATTCCACGTGAGGCAAAACGTGGGACGTTATAAAAGCAGTGAAACAGCAATATGAAGTGCAACACAGAGCAATATTTGAGATTTATTACTCTGCAAGAGGATAAACATTGTTTATCTTTCAAGTATACAGGAGGTTAATATCACAAATCATTGGTGGCACCAAAGGATGGGACGGAATAAAATGCCAGAGATATCATTCTACAAAATAGCGATTAAAAAACCTCAAACACATTATTTCATTGAGTAAGTCAGATGTTGACGGACCCATATCTAACAAAGTGGAAAGTAATGCAATAATGGTTTTCAGAATTTTGATTTTGAGAACAAAAGCAAAATTATCATTATCTTATTTTGTTAATACTATTTAAGGTATTAATTTATTGTATAGTGGTAGTTAGATGTTTAACCTTTACAATGATATTCTTGAGACAATTGTCCACCACATTTTGTGTTGTGTGTTCTTTGGTAATAGCCACATTTGAAACCAACCTGTTCCAAAAGATATTTATTTTTTTATTAAATTCATATATCAGAGTAAATAAAAAGAACATTACAATGTTCGCATTCAAATGATTGCTGTGTGAGCTTGATTCAAATGAGTATCAGGTCATTTTAGGTCATTTTGGAAGAAACAGAAAATGATCCCTTTATTATGGTGGTGTTAAATTCTCCAACCATATGCCGGCAAGGCATGCTGTAACTCACAAGAGGGTTTGTTGAGTGGACAGATGGACCCTGATAGACAGCCTCTGCAAAGCCATCTGCTAGATCTAGATTGGGATTCTATTGACAATGCCTGATGCATCAGCCATTAACTCCATTCTGGCGTAGCAACAAACTGGTGAGTAATGTGAAACCTAACCCCAGGACTCACGTCAGTTTATCAATCTACTGTTACAGGTCATCCAGAGACAGTAGACACATTGTGTGTCTGGTACACCATGCAAACCACTGGCCCGGACTGGTGGAGAACAGAATGTAAATGATAGATACCCAAGCATCTTTTTAACTGCTTGCAAGATACTTAACATATCTCCAAAAATTGCCCCATACATTCAGAATATCAACTGAAAGATCACAGATGGTGTTGCCTGTTTACTGTGTAACATTCATAATTATCTGCTTACCCAAAGGCTATAAAGACAACATATGTGTTGACTTTCTTAGATAAGCTTTATAATCAAGGAAGGAAGTACAGGTTGAGTTATTTTCGCCTGAAAAGGGAAGCTGAAGGTTGCCCTAATGGAGGTGAATAAACATTGTGAAAATGGGGAAGAGTTTCTTTGCCCATCAAGAAAACCAGAACAATGAATGTCAAATAGTTACTAAGAGGTGAAATGGAAAAATTAGAAGCATTCTTTATCACTCCCCCACTACCCTAACATCAGCCTGAAGAAGGGTCTCGACCCGAAACATCACCCATTCCTTCTCTCCAGAGATGCTGTCTGTCCTGCTGAGTTACTCCAGCATTTTGTGTCTACCTTCGATTTAAACCAGCTTCTGCGGTTCTTTCTTACACATTCTTTACCAAGAAACTGATTTTTTTTTTAATGTAACTCATCACCACAGGCATTGATATAAATAGTATTTTAATTTCATACATAATAAAGATGCACGTAGGATAGAGGATATAAAGGTTAAATTGATGTAGACAAAGAGAGGTGACACTAGATGTAGAAGGAAGAGAGGTAACAGGCGCAGAGCATGAATTCATTGGGCCATATGGTCTGTTTCTGTTTTGTACATTATATTTAATTATTACCATGCAATGAAGATCACCAGAAATTACTTAAAAATACTTCAGCACAAACCATTAAAACATTGTTTTTAAATAGCCAGCAAAGATTTGGAGAGTGTAGGAAGGAACTGCAGATGCCAGTTTACATTGAAGATAGACAAGGATTTGGAGTGATTAGTTACTCCTGGGTAAGTGCCAGCACTTTTCTTCAATAAGATGTTAGATATAATTAGATAGATATAATTTATTGCCACACAACCAGGGTCGGTGGAAATTTGGGTTGTCAGCAGCAGTACAATAATAAAGAACACACAACCACAATAAAACTGTAACACAAACATCCACCACAGCATTCATCACTGTGGTGGAAGGCACAAAATTTGGCCAGTCCTCCTCCATTTCCCCCCCGTGGACAGGACCAGAGTCCAGAGTCAGTCCAGGATCGGCTCTTCCTCACCGGAGACCGCGGCTTTAAGATGGTGTAGGCCGATCGGTCGAGATTTAAAGTCTCCGCCGCAGCCAGAAGCACCGTAGACTGCAGGGCCGGCGGTCGAAGCTCCCCTCCAGGGGTGATGGTGAGTCCATGCCGGGCCCGCGGTAGAAGTTGGCCGCGGGCCGGCAGTGATGGCTTCTTCTTCCCCCGGGTCCCCCACGAGGGATCCCGGGCTGTAGACGCCGCGCCAACTGGAACTCTGCAGACCGCGGCTTCAGGCTGCCGGCAGCCCCGGGCCAGCGAAACGGAGCGCTCCCCTCCAGCGAGCCCCAGCGAGGGCTCACCCGCTCCATGCTGAGAGTCCACGCTGCGCCCGCCGCTGAAGCCCCGGGCACGTCTCCGGGAAAGGCCGCGCCGATCCTTGATGTTAGGCCACGGGGGAGGCGACCTGAAAAAACTCGCCTCTCCATGGAGGAGGCGACCAAAGCGGTTTCCCCCTTACCCCCCCACACCCCACACAAAACACACGAAGGAACATTAAATACATACTTTAAAACATACTAAAAAATAAAAAAAGTTGAAAAAAACTGACGCGCTGCTGACATGGCTGCTGCCAGAGCAGCGCCCCCTACAGAATGTTAATAGAAATCCTAGCAGATGTCATATTCTCAAATAGATGTGTATTGCAATATGTCATTTTTTGCCCAATGGTTTGGGCGCACTTTCCAGTGTCTGTGTTTGAGGGATTTGAGTCGGTCAACTCAATAACAAACAGTTGATAGTCATTTTTCAGGATCTTGTATGGTGTTGTCTTTCAGGATTATGGTTTGGAGAACACCCTTGCTGTTGAATCTAGATGATTCACATTCAGAGTCCTGACCACAATACAGTACAGGCGAGGCACTGCACCGTTGAAAATCTTGCCTTTTGAATGAGATAAATCCTGTTTGCCATCTCCACTTAAAGTAAAAGATCCCAAGGTATTATCTCAAAAACAGACATGGGGGTTATCAGCCTCTGTATCACCAGTTAGTAACTCTAGAACTCTTGGTTTGAGCATTAACTATTTGTCATTTATAAGTTGCTGTAATTTCTGGGTGTAAATGAGGACTACACTGCAGGTTCCATGCTGAGAGAGATGCTGTCAGTGGCACCATCTCTGGAATGAGACAATAAACTGAGACACCATGCTTTAGGATGCCTGCAATAAGAACATAACATGAGACAAAGAAGCAGGGAAGAACTACCTTGCCCTTTATGCCAGTTGCTCCACTCACTAAGATTGTGATGAAACTTTTATTTCAGCACAGCTTCACTGCACAAATTCTGGATCCTGTGACTCCCTTTATATCTGTTCTGTTGAACACTGAATATAGAGCAAATGAACTTTCACAACCCTTTGACGTAGATATTTCCAAATATTCACTACCCTCTTTGATGAAGGAAAGATCTACAAATTTTCTATGTGAGTGACTGACCCCTCCCTATGATAGTGTGATTCTTTGATCCGCTGTACCTTGACCAGAAGAATCATCAACAGTGAACTACCAGCAAAAGAAGAAGGGTGAAACCTTAGCAAAGTGCACTTTTGTTTACAAGATAACGAATATGGCAAAAGTGTCAAAATGTACCTGAGGCAATGTCTACAATTAAAATATCTAAATCCAATTTAGTTGCAGAAAGCTATGGTCAAGGCTCTTGTCCTAACTAATGATTATCCAGCTGCAATAAGTGTTACATTTCATTGGCTTACCAGCATCTTTATAGTACAATCATTTTTTATTAAAACAGAATTTTTATGTTACAAATTGAACTTCATTTAAATATTTATACAGGATTAGTGAATAAGAATGGTGGATTAACAGTTATCTAATTTATTAATCAAGGCAAGTTGTTGATTTTTTATATTAAGCATTAAAATGAATCAAGTTAAAGTGGTTTTTAATTAAGCCTTTACTCCTTGCATTGTTGCACTAACTCCAATTAAAATGTTGCTTTTTCTGATCAGCCACTTGCAAATTCCTGATCTAAGTTCAGCTCTGTAATAGTAATATTTTGCCTGGCCCCATGTTGTTTACAAAAAAGACTCAGGCAGGAGGATGTGTTACGCACATATGGGACCCCTCTTGACCTTGATTACCAGTTCTGTGGGAAAGGGGTCAGTATATACGTCAATTGGATTCAGCTGATTCAAACAACCTGCATTTGTATGATACAAGCACTTGTGTATGACATGGCTAGGCTAAGTGAAGGAAGAAACACAAAACGATCATCCAATTTAACCAATAGGTAGGTGGTAGAAACAAGGAATCAATAGAACTATGACTGATTAGACTTCCCGGAGTGTTCTTCAGTAGTTGGCTCATGGATATTTGCATCAAAGCTGTCAATTGCATGCTAGTGTTCTGGAATTAAATTCAGAAGACCTCACTTGGTTCACCATTAATATGCAAAGTCAGGAGTGTGGAAGTGCCTTGAATTCAATCTTGGGAAAGTACTACTCGTACCTCTGTTATGTGCAGTGGAGCCAAACGAGTAAAAATAAAACAAGGTCCTTGTGTGTGTGCACTGGAAATTATTACCACTGGCTTTATGCAATATTGAGCTAATGAAGCAGTGATAACACTTCTGAGTTGCTGCAATCAAATTGTAGCTCTTACACTACTCTCATAGGAAACATTACTTCAATGCTACATCAAGCCCAGTTTGAAACGTGTTCTATGCTTGTTAAATTAAAGCAGCAATTTATTTGCATGTTTTGGTTCTGCTTGCATTTGCATAACATTGACATTTTATTGCCGAGCCTATGAAAGCCACACAACTTGTCATGGTTTTAAAGATTTGCAGCCCCCAATTTATTACATCTACTGCTTGTTGCAAATCGCTTTCTGCGGCTGGCACGCGAGTCCTGGAATAATGGAACCCAAGTGTCAAACATGGTCGAACAAAATCTCATGCACGGTTGCTGATTTTGATTCACGTTCAATGACTTCTTGTTGAACATGCCTATATTACCATGTGCAGGGGACAAGTTAAAGCGGTTTTTAATTAAGCAATACCTCTAAGGGCAGTAACATGGAGAAAAAGCTACAACTTACTTTGGAATGGAAATCAAAACAAAAACAGGCAGATACTGTAAATCTGAAATAAAAGCCTTCATCTTCAGTAGAGATGGAAATATAAAATGTAGATTTGGCCAGGGTTCTAAATTTAACAGTCTGTCTTCAGAATAATGTAGTACAGGTGCACAACCTTTTATCCGAAAGCCTTGGGACCAGACACTTGTCGGATTTCGGACATTTTCGGATTTCAGAATGGAAGATTTTTAGCGTAGATTAGGTAGGTAGCGCGGGCGGCTTGAAAAGTCTGGAGCTGCTGCCTCCTCCCCGGTGACCGGGAGAATCATTGCATAAATGTTAGTCAGTTAGTTTGGAGGGATTTTATGTGGTGGTGGTGGAGTCGGGGTGAAGGGGGAAACTTTAATTCTTAGTCCCCTACCTGGTCGGCGACTCCCAACCTCGCGGAGCTGGGGGCTCCGTCCGGCCGCGGGCGGCGCCGGTTGTAGCTCCGACCCCGGCAACTCTACCCCTGGCTGCGAGGCGCTCCAAAATCCAGCGCGGCCCGCGGTCGGACGTCCCAGCTCCGAGAATGTCGGGAGTCGGCGGCGTCGCGCTGGGATACCAGCGGGGAGCGGGCAATGCCTTACCGGGTCGCCGTGCGGCAAGCTCCGGAACGCTGTGGCCGCCGACACACGACGGAGCGTCGCTGGATTTGGAGCCGTGGAGCTGGGGGCTCCGTCCGGCCGCGGGCGGCGCCGGTTGGAGCTCCGACCCCGGCAACTCTACCCCTGGCTGCGCGGCTCCAAATCCAGCGACGCTCCGCGATGTTGTGTGTCGGTGGCCACAGCGCTCCGGAGCTTGCCGCACGGCGACCCGGTAAGGCATTGCCCGCTCCCCGCTGGTATCCCAGCGCGACGCCGCCGACTCCCGACATTCGCGGAGCTGGGGCGTCCGGCCGCGGGCCGCGCTGGATTTGGAGCGCCTCGCAGCCAGGGGTAGAGTTGCCGGGGTCGGAGCTACAACCGGCATCGCCCGCAGCCCCACCGGCCACAGCGCTGCGGAGCTTACTGCACGGCGACCCGGTAATGCATTGACCGCTCCCCGCCTCTCCGACCAGGTAGGGGACTAAGAATTAAAGTTTACCCCTTCACCCCCCTTCACATAAAAGCCCTCCAAACTAACTGACTAACATTTAAGCAATGATTTACAGATGTTTAAGCGTCTCCCGGTCTCCAGGGAGGAGGCAGCCGCTACAGTAGTACAGACCTGGGTTGACCGTGGGTCGTTTTGGGTCAAGTTTGGCGCCAAACGCGAGCTTTGGTGCGCAGACGACATCTGGAAAAAATGGCCGGTTTTCGGAGCTTTTCGGTTTCTGGAACACCGGATAAAAGGTTGTGCACCTGTATGCTGTTAAGTGAGGTGAAAGAATAGCAACAAACCAACAGAACTGCAGTTTAATTGTCTGGGCTAGATTCTGAGCATGGTTATGACCATGAGAAATGTGAAGAGAACAGAGAAGTCTGAATAAGGATCTCAACCGAAAACGTCACCTATTCCTTCTCTCCAGAGATGTTGCCTATCCGGCTGAGTTCCCCCAGCATTTTGTCTATCTTTGGTTTAAACCAGTCCGTTCCTACACGTTATGATAGTGAGGTTCTATAAGGTTATATTGGCTATGGCTGGCACCTGAGTTCTGGAATATTTGTTGGGGAAAAGTCATTGTTCGAGTCATTGACATCCACAAAAATCCAGTTTTCATTGGTGGTCAGATGGGTAGATGAAAAGGAGGAGTGTCCACATATCTCAAACATCATGGAGCAGAAAGTCATGAGGCTTGGTAGGTGGTGGCAAAGTGTTGTTGGGGGAAGGGGAGGCAGAATGAGAAAGAGCCAGAAATATCACAAGATCAGATGGACATGTCACTGAAACTGAGTAATATGTTGAAATATGTTGAAATATGCAAGATAGGGGATGGAATGGGATGGCAGTGGCTAGTGGCAGCGGGACAAGGGACATGCACAAAGGATAAAAAACAAAGACTTTTGTCCTACAGAAGCACCAGTTGAGATCCATGATATTGGAACCATTGGCCTTCTTCACATTTCTCATATTCCAGAACCAGGGGCCACAGTTTCCAGAACCATTTTAACAAAGAGGTTGCCTTCCTGAATCTAAAAAGGATTCCACATATTTTAATTGGTGTAAAGTTGGGAATAGTGGATGAGCAAAGGGATGTCAAGATTAAGAGAATCTTTCTGGCTAAACACAGGTGGCACAGCGGTAGAGTTGCTGTTTATCGCGCCAGGGACCTGGGTGCGATCCTGACTACGGATGCTGTCTTTACAGAGTTTGTATGTTCTCCCCATGATCTGCGTGGGTTTACCTCTGGGTGCTCTGGTTTCCGCCTACACTCCAAAGACATATAGGTTTGTAGGTTAATTGGCTTGGTA
This sequence comes from Leucoraja erinaceus, assembly GCF_028641065.1. Lineage (NCBI taxonomy): Eukaryota > Metazoa > Chordata > Chondrichthyes > Rajiformes > Rajidae > Leucoraja > Leucoraja erinaceus. The sequence goes on along the minus strand of NC_073391.1, from coordinate 9,619,997 downwards.
AAATTGTAAATTGTCCCTAGTGTGTGTCAGGGAGTGTTGGTGTGCCGGGATCACTGGTCGGCGCGGACTCGATGGGCCGAAGGGCCTGTTTCCAGGCTGTATCTCTAAACTAAACTAAACCAGGGGCCACAGTTTATGAATAAGTAGTAAGCCATTTAGAAGGGAGACGAGGAAACACATTTTCTCACAGACAGTGGTGAGTCTGTGGAATTCTCTGCCTCAGAGGGCGGTGGAGGCAGGTTCTCTTGATGCTTTCAAGAGAGAGCTAGATGGGGCTCTTAAAAATAGCAGAGTCAGGGGATATGGGGAGAAGGCAGGAACAGGGTACTGATTGGGGTTGATCAGACATGATCACATTGAATGACGGTGCTGGCTCGAAGGGTCGAATGGCCTACTCCTGCACCTATTGTCTATTGTCTATTGTCTATTGGCCCGAGAATGCCCAATGACTGTCACTATTGGGAAACTATGGGCCAATACACTTTGCTGTCCAAACAAATTGGGTCAGGCGCCCAAGAGGGATTTGTACTGGGATGTGCCCAGTCAAATTTCCCAAATAAAGCAAAATGACCAAGAAATGGGCATCATCACAGTTCTCCCTGGATAATGTCAATAAGTCAATTTTCATTCATACGACATTGAAGAAAATAATGTGAAATTATTTAACTTGTTTCTACAGTACCTACTTCACTGAGAGGATGGAAATCTTATTTCTATTTTCTGCATAAGGAGAATTATATTAATCATAATGATATACATTATTAGGACACAGAACCGTATACCACAGGAACAGTATCTGTGGCCCACAATGTCCCTGCCGAACACAATGCCAGGTTAAACTAATCTCTGTCAGTAAGTGACCAATATCCCTCCATTCCTTGTATATCCATTAGCCCATCAAAATGCCTCATAAATGCCACTATCATTTCTGCTTCCATCACCACCTCTGGCAACGTATTCCAGGCACCCGCCATTCTCTGTGTAAATTGGGGTTTTTTCTGCACATCTTTAACCTTTATGCCTTTCAGTTTAAAGCTATGCAATCTTGTCTTTGAAAAATCCCACCCTGGGAAAAAAAGATTCTGACTATCTTCCCTGCCTTTGCCACTCAAAGTCTTATATACTTTTATCAGGTCTAACCTAACATACTTTGATGTGCTTGAAATAGGTATGTGTGGTCCTGAGGGTTGCGTTCAACTAATCCATGTGGCAGAATTTTTAACAGGAATATTCTGGACAATTGCCTCAAGGAAACTGGCCAGGTTGCTGCTTTAGATTCCAGACCAAACCTACACTGGTGCAAATATAGTTTGGTACTGATTTGAACAAACGGAACTCATCTCGAGTTTATATATTGATGTGATTCCAAAATTTACGGATAAAATCTTCTGGAGGAAGATGAAAGTTATGTCGAAATCAGATCTCAATTTTAAAGAAACACATTTGGCCAGAATTTCCCATTTCTGTGTTCTCTGTGCTGCAATTATTCTCCAATCATGTTACGCCAGATTCCGCGAGTGGAAAATCAAAGCAATTTATTTTTTTGTTATAAAGAAAAACATATATGAACCAATGATTTTACATTGTCATAGTTAAGAGTGGCCATATTCAGAGGTATGGAGCCATAATTTTGGTTAGAAGACTTGAGATAATAGTATCATGACAATCAGTTCAGTATCTATTTCATATGTTTAATCTATAAATAGCTTTTTTGAGCTCTGCTCTTAAATTCATGAATTACGGAATGAACTGTTATCTAGCTCCCTTGAAGAGTTCATACAGCTTCACCAGTTGTTTTTTGTTACTCCATCTACTAAGTGAATTCCAATCTGTTTAACAGACTTGGTATGACACCTATCTCTGGCTAATGTAGACTTGATCTACAGATGTAGTAGATCTTGCTACTGGTGAGCGAAGATTAGATGGAAATTTAGACACAAAATGCTGGAGTAACTCAGCGGGACAGGCAGCATCTCTGGAGAGAAGGAATGGGTGACATTTTGGGTCGAGACCCTTCTTCAAACGTCACCCATTCCTTCTCTCCAGAGATGCTGTCTGACCCGCTGAGTTACTCTAGCTTTTTGTGCCTATCTTTGGTTAAAACCAGGATCTGCTGTTCCTTCTTAAGGGGCTGCGGAAACCTAATCCGCGAGTTCTGACGAGTTTGTCATCGACTCATACTTGCAACATGGTCGACACAAGGTCCTAGGAGGTCTTTGTAACTCTCCATGCTCAAGAGTAGTCCCCAGCTATGTCGCGACGTATTTTTCAACATGCTGAAAAATATGAAATAGATACTGAACTGATTGTCATGATACTATTATTTCAAGAGTAAAAAAAGGTCGCCATGGAAAAAAATCTATATTTATTTTACTCGTGGGTTTAGTCGAAATAGGTTGTAGTAGGTCAGCATGTTATTCGTAGGTAATCGAGGGTAGTCGAAGGTAATCAAAGATAGTCGAAGGTAGTTGTAGATAGTCTTCAACATAGTCGAAGGGAGGTTGAAGGAGATCATATAACCATATAACAATTACAGCATGGAAACAGGCCATATCGACCCTTCTAGTCCGTGCCGAACACATAATCTCCCCTAGTCCCATATACCTGCGCTCAGACCATAACCCTCCATTCCCTTCCCATCCATATAACTATCCAATTTATTTTTAAATGATAAAAACGAACCTGCCTCCACCACCTTCACTGGAAGCTCATTCCACACAGCTACCCCTCTCTGAGTAAAGAAGTTTCCCCTCATGTTACCCCTAAACTTCAGTCCCTTAATTCTCATGTCATGTCCCCTTGTTTGAATCTTCCCTACTCTCAGTGGGAAAAGCTTTTCCCACGTCAACTCTGTCTATCCCTCTCATCATTTTAAAAACCTCTATCAAGTCCCCCCTTAACCTTCTGCGCTCCAAAGAATAAAGCCCTAACTTGTTCAACCTTTCTTGTTCAATCTGTAACTTAGTTGCTGAAACCCAGGCAACATTCTAGTAAATCTCCTCTGTACTCTCTCTATTTTGTTGACATCCTTCCTATAATTAGGCGACCAAAATTGTACACCATACTCCAGAATTGGCCTCACCAATGCCTTGTACAATTTTAACATTACATCCCAACTTCTATACTCAATGCTCTGATTTATAAAGGCCAGCACACCAAAAGCTTTCTTTACCACCCTATCTACATGAGATTCCACTTTCAGGGAACTGTGCAGTTATTCCCAGATCCCTCTGTTCACCTACATTCTTCAATTCCCTACCATTTACCATGTACGTCCTATTTTGATTTGTCCTGCAAAGATGTAGCACCTCACACTTATCAGCATTAAACTCCATCTGCCATCTTTCAGCCCACTCTTCCAACTGGCATAAATCTCTCTGTAGACTTTGAAACTCTACTTCATTACCCGCAACCCCACCCATCTTAGTATCATCTGCATACTTACTAATCCAATTTACCACACCATCATCCAGATCATTGATGTACATGACAAACAACAGTGGACCCAACACAGTTCCCTGTGGCACCCCACTCGTCACTGGCCTCCAACCTGACAAACAACCATCCACCATTACTCTCTGGCATCTCCCATTCAGCCACTGTTGAATCCATCTTGCTACTCCACCATTAATACCCAACCATTTGAACCTTCTGAACCATTGAACCCAACCATCGAGATCGAAAGAGGTCGTCTTCACTCTCCACTATTCGGTGTCCAATTTTCCCGAAGCTAGTCTTCAACGTAGTCGAAGGAGATCTTCAACATAGTCGAAGGAGGTCTTCAACATGGTACTTTTTCAAACTTTCCTAAACTCTTCTAAACTCGCCAATTAGGTCGCTGCAGTGGAACAGCCCCTTTACACATTAGAAGGAAATTTGATCCACGTATGAATTTTGCTGCTGACTCACTTTAAGGGAGACCAGCATTGATCGGGGCAGATAATACCAGCATTCAGCTCTTTTAATGCATTTCCATTTTATATACACTGTTATTTTAGAACATGCATTTCAGGTGATATGAACAGACAAACATACAGATGTAGAGCAGGGATTGGACACAGGGATTTGCCAGCGGCACAGTGGCACAGCACTAGAGTTGCTGCCTTACAGCAACTACAGTGCCAGAGACCGGGGTTTGATCCCGACTACGGGTGCTGTCTGTACGGAGTTTGTACGTTCTCCCCGTGATTTGCATGAATTTTCTCCGAGATCTTTGGTTTCCTCCCACACTCCAAAGACGTACAGGTTTCTTGGTTAATTGGTTTGGTTTGAATGTAAAATTGTCCCTAGAGTGTGTAGGATAGTGTTATTGTGCAGGGAACGCTGGTCAGTGTGGCCATGGTGGGCCGAAGGGCATGTTTCTGCTCTGTATCTCTAAACTAAACTTAGCCCCTCACATCTGCAGAGTCATTGATAAGATCATGGGTGGCCTGAACAACCTCAACTCTGCAATCCTATCTTCCAGCAGTAACCTTTCATTCCTTTCCTTATCAAGAATCTATCTTCCTCTAACTTAACAATATTCAGCACCTCTGCTTCTATCACCCTTTGAGGAAGAGAATTCAAAAGACTCACTGTCCTTTGAGAGGGAGAATTAAAAGTCAATCTTCCCTGATGTCAGTGGTTGAAACCTTATTTTGAACCATTGGCCGCTAGTTCTGGATTCTTCAACACGAGGAAGCATCCTCTCCATATCGATCCTGGCAGGACCCATTGGGATAGTAGATAGAAACAAGATGCTGGAGTAACTCAGCGGGACAGGCAGCATCCCTGGAGAGAAGGAATGGATGATGTTTCGGGTCGAGACCCTTCTTGAATGAATGAATGAATAAGTTTATTGGCCAAGTATGTACACATACAAGGAATTTGCCTTGGTGCTCTGCTCGCAAGTAACAACACGACATACAGTAAACAATTAAGAATAAAACATAAAACATTAAGAATAAAAATTATAGTTTAAACATGTGAATTAAATAAAATACCAGAGCAAAAGCAGGCTACAGACTATTGGTAATTGAGTAGAATTACTGCTCATATTTTATGTCTGTTTTTATGTCTGACTGTGGCGGCTTTCACAGTCCGGAGTTGCCTTCCAGAGGGAAGCGCTTCAAAGAGTTTGTGGCCAGGTTGTGAGGGGTCAGAAATGATCTTACCCGCTCGCTTCCTGGCCCTTGCAGTGTACAGTTCGTCAATGGAGGGAAGGTTGCAGCCAATAACCTTCTCGGCTGCAGCCTCCTGGATGTCGTTCTTGGTGGCTGAGCCAAACCAGACCATGATGGAGAAGGTGAGGACAGGCTCCTGTGGAGTAGATGGTGGCCTCCCATTTAAGGTCCTTGGAAATGATGCTTCCAAGGAACTTAAAGGACTCCACAGATGTGACTGTGGTGTTGTTGAAGGTGAGTGGGGTGAGGGGAGAGGAAGCTCTCCTAAAGTCTACAATCAATTCCACTGTCTTAAGAGCATTGAGCTCCAGGTTGTTGCGATGGCACCAGGATTTCTTCGAGGATAAGAGCAACGTGTATGTGTAAGCTGGACAAAGCTGGATAACGGCAGTAGGGGGAGGTCTGGGGGGGAGGAGGGGACTAACAACTCATGCCTTCAAGGTCGGATGCAAGAGTCGCTCCCATAGGGCATGAAAGTTGAACAACCAGAGATGACAGGGCAGCTTACTGGTAGTGGTAATGGCATTTCTCCACACCAAACATTGATCTATTTGAGGACAGAACAATGTGTATGTGTAAGTTAAACAAAGTTTACCTATGAGTTCCTTCTTATTTCAGGATGAATTTCCCTTCAATACGGGCAGAAACTGCTGGAACTACTCATCATGTCAAGTAGCATCTGGGGAAACAAAAACAGTAAGTGTTTTTTGGCCTAAAACATATCTCTGTTTCTCTTTCCACAGACGCCGCTAAGTTTATCTGGCATTTTTGTTTCACATTTTCAGCAGCCATGTTTTTTTTGTTCATTGCCCTAAATATAGGTCTTTTTAGATAATAATATCTTACCGAAGTTTCAGAAGTGTTGATGAAGGGCTACACACAGTGGTGCTTATTATATATCACCTCTCAACAAATATCTTGCAGATGAAATAAAAAATTAAGGAAACAAAAGTTGCATTTGTTTTTATTGCAGGAGAGGTGTGAACAAAAGTAGAGACCACTTGCTTCAGTTACACAGGGCCCTTCCTGTCCCACTGTACGAGGTAAATCAAGAGTTCTCCCGAGTTTTCCCCTGATTCGAACTCGGAGAACGTCCATAGCGGGTCCGTAGGAGTGCGTGAATGTCCTGTTGCGGCTCGTACGAGTAACGGCAGGTACTCGGGAAATCCGGTAAATTCGTGGGTTTTTTCAACACTGAAAAATGTCCACAAGTAAAAAAATACTTGTGATGAAAAAAATTGTTACTTTTTACTCGTACGAGCAGCTACGAGACATCTACGAACTCCTACGGACCCGCTACAGGCATTCTCAGAGTTCGAATCAGGGGAAAACTCGGGAGAACTCTTGAATTACCTCATACAGTGGGAAAGGCTTAAGGCTGCATCTGAGTTATTGTTGCTGAACTAGTATTTTAAACTGTAGGGAGATGTCAGAGATGGTCCAAGTGAATTTGAGTGTAGGATGGAAATTGGTAATAAAGTTAATGAAGTCAGTGAGTTCTGCATGGGTGCAGGAGGTCGCACTATTGCAGTCATCTGGGGTATTGTTTACGGGTCTAACCTCCCTGTTTTGGGAAGTATATTGTTGCCAAAAGTGCAGCGAAGGTTCATCATCATTGATTCCTTTGATCGTGGTGGTGGAGCAGGGGGGCAAGAGTAGTTATATGAAGAGAAATTACTTCAGAAGATTGAAGGGTGATCTCAACATATACAATAATTTCTGAAAGTGAATATGTTTGCAATAATCAAACTGTTAATTGATATTTAATACTTGCTTGTATGTATTTTAAATGATCGTTTTAGTTTACGTTTTTGTCTTAAAAAATGGATAAACATTATGTTATTTGTTACTCTTTTTCAGCGGGAACAGAATATATCGCTGTTTTCAGCCTTATTTCTGAAGACACACAAAAACTGTATGAATCAACTCTATTATTAGTAGAATGCAGAGGGGCAAGATCCAGGCCATTATTTCGCAAGCCGTACTGACCCCTTACATTCCATACAATTTCCCTGCTTACTTCAAATTACTGTTATTTCCCTTGATATGCCTTTGCTACACCAGGGTCCAATACATGCATGAACTGATCTGCCAACAAAGATACGTGCATTCTTCCCGATGAATATCAGAAATATTCTAGTTTTTATATTTAATCATTGCAAAGAAGCCACAAATTACCATTAATTGTAAATTGAAAGATCACTATTAAAAACAAAAAGAAGAAAATCAGTACATTCTCATACGATTCACAGAAAAGATGCATATTATTGAAACATTTTTATATACTAAATAATGTCATAATTTATGATGTCAAAAAGATTTCACCTCTTTTGTCAGTTGTTTACAAATGTCTAAAAATATATGGTTGTGTGTTGGAAGAAACCAATGTAATGAAAGAGAGCGTTTGGCTATTAAATTCAGAAATTATAAGCAGCCATTTTGTTCAAATGCCTTGACTTAAAACGAGACCACAGAAAGGAAATGGCAAAGGAAGACCACTCCTCTGAAACCACACAGTTGATCAAGGCATTCTGTGTCGCCAATAAAATTGGATGACATTTGGATTATGTAAACAAACCACTGTGGATAAATCAGTGACAAGCTGACTTGGTGAAAAGGTTTTATCAGGCCATGCTTATGCATGTTGTATATATGTGTGTGGCAGTTTGTCAGAGTAGTCACTTATGCAACAAAAATGATAGCTGTTCACAATAGGAAAGTTTCGACAACAAATGTACAGGAGAAACCAATAGAGCATGAGATGGTTTTCAGTGATAGACAGATTTGAGTTTTTTTTAATTATTTCTCTGTACAAAAGCAAAATGTATTGTGTACAAAAAAAAAAGTGTAGTGGAATTCACTTTTAATACACTTTGTAAAGAATTGTCTGTCATTTTATTGAGTTTTGTTTTCACCATTTGAATTGTCTAAACTAAACTCCATTTAAATATTGATCCAAGTTTCAAACTATTGAAACATAGGAGGATGGGGGGAGATCATACAGAGGTGTATAAAATCATGGGAGGAATAGATCGGGTAGATGCACAGTGCTTCTTGCCCAGAGTAGTTGAATCGAGGACCAGAGGACCAGAGGACATAGGTTTATGGTGAAGGGGAAAAGATTTAATAGGAATCTGTGGGGAAATGTTTTCACACAAAGGGTAGTGGGTGTATGGGACAAGCTGCCAGATGAGGTAGTTAAGGCAGGGACTATCCCAACTTTTAAGAAACAGTTAGACAGGTACATGGATAGGACAGGTTTGGAGGGATATGGACCAAACATGGGTAGGTGGGACTAGTGGAGCTGGGACATGTTGGTCTGTATGGGCAAGTTGAGTCGAAGGGCCTGTTTCCACACTGTATCATTCTATGACTCTATTAAATGATACCCACTAAATGTTTTCCACTAAACATTTGTTTGTTATATGGATTAAGCGATTAAAAGTTCATTCAAAATAAGGAAATATACCCAGTATTATGAAGCCTTCAGAGAACTCCAGAGTGCCTTACCTGGCTTGTTAACAAAAAAAATCAAGAACTTTTAAAGAGGTGCATTTTTAATAAAGCTTTTGCTGTGGTGTAGCAAAGCGAGGCAAATGTAACACTTATTAGTTTGGGTATTTGAAAACCAATTAAGTCCAACACTTTAATGATGTCAACATTAAAATATTGTTATGTTTCAGCACTAATTTTATTTGCATGATGAATGGATTTAGTTTAGACTCAGGAAATCATGCTGTGAATATGTGTAATGAATCAGAAAATCTTGACTTCTTGTACATATTTATATTGTAACATTATTCAGAAATATGACTTATGAAGATAGTGCCACTTGTGGCCATTAGGCCATTGGTCTCCAATTCATGTGCTCAGTAAGGTATTCTCTGTATACTCATATCTTAGATATTTATTATTTTGTTTCTGTACTAAAACAGTAATTTGCTGTCCCAAAGTAAGCACTATATGTTGATCAGCTACAAATTTTACACATATTTTTGTATTGTGATTCATGTATATTAGCAGATCTTTCTATCCATTTGTAAAATACATATATTATTGTAACTTTTTAAATAAAAAATATTGTTTTAAACCTTCATGAGTAGAACAGGTTGCATTTTTGTTTGGTTCCTTCCTTACTTATGACTATCCTGTCTCACAATCCTGAATTTTCACCAGTCTATGTATTTCAAATTATGGATTGAATTTGCTGATCTTGCACAGAACAGGACCCATTCAGATCATAGTTTGGTGCCAGTGCATCACCTGCAAGCCCTATCACAGGGGGGGGGGGGGGGGGGGGGGGGGGGGGCATGATGGGCATGGGCCTCATGCCTGCCTGCTACAAAGGGATCTTGATCTGGGGTCTCTAAAATTGAGGGGCCTCTGTTTGATCTTGGTTTGGGGGCCTCTAAAATTGAAATTGGCCTGGGCCTCAGTTCATCTATGAGAGAGCCTGATCACCTGAAGACAACTGCTCCATATTAATTCCATGTAAATAATGCAACAGTTGCTACTTCACCAGCTCTGTTGTTTGTTATCCGCCCTAAATGAGAATACTTTCATATGGTGCTAAGATCTTGCGAATCATTTATTGTATAGAGATATCAAAAAGGAAAACCATAGCATTTGTCTCTACTGTTACCCACACTTGCCCCTTTCCCAAATGACAATTTTATAGGTGATTTTCAGTGTCCTAGTACAATGTTACAATGTCCACTGTGTGATTGTAGTCTGGCTTCTGGAAAGTTGCTTTTTCACTTTGGAATCCCATAGATGTCCTGGATGACCTAAGAGAGGCCTTTGCCTCAAATAAGTTAACTTCAGATTGTTGCCTATGGTTGAGCTACACATTGGTCTGGGATGACTGATGAGTGAGTGTGTTGCCTGCAAAATGTGCCTGCTGTATACAATGACCTCTCAAGAGACTACATAGACAATGCTGCAACAATCTACTGGCACCCAGATTGCACAATTATCCTCTTAACCTGTAGACCTTCTGATAACCCAACTGATGGATGCCGAGCCCCCGATGTAATGCCCACTACACAACCTGAGTAGAATTACATTCACAATGGGGACATGCTTGATTTGGAAGGAGCACACTACAGCTCGCACAGAAGAGAGCTAAGGTGAAATGTGGCACAACACTGCTCCCTGTTCATGGGTGTTATCTGTCTCAACGAGGACATCAAACTGATCCCCGCTGGCATAACACTTCCTCAGGATCTCAGAAGTACTCCCTTATGGCAGAGATCAGAACTGCAGCTGTATTAGGGTGGAACCATGCAGAAGGAAAGAGGTGGTGTGTGGCTGCTCTCTGTCCCTCTTCGCAGCTGTCTCTGAAACCAATTGTCTGTGTGTGGCACAATTGTAGCCAAGCCCTTGCAAGGAATGTGCACGACCTCTTGGGTGGAAGTCATGGTCTCATCCTGGCTCCCACACAACCTCCTGTGAGGAGATGAAGAAAGAATCTTCCATGTTCATGTTCCATCCCATCTCCTGTATTCGATCGGACAGGTTTGATAATTCATTCACCAGCTTGTTATCCAACCACATTAGTTTTGTCATGAAAGTACTGTGATTATGAACCTCATCTGGGTCCTCTGTGGCAAAACAGATCCAGTGTCCAGTGTGCCTCATGCACCTTCCCCTGCACCGCACACCATATTGCTGCCCTCCAGTGATGGTGCATCTCCACTAGACACATATCACTCCAACTTAATCTGTTCAGCACTCACAGCTCCAGTCTGCAAGAGGTGTTGTGGGATGTCATGAAATGACACATTTGGATCATATTCATATGCTCTCTATTTTCTCACCCCGCTATCTCTGTCATCTCCTCAATCACCTGACTCTCTTCCCGCTCTGCTTCCTCATGTTCTAGTCAGAAGGGAACAGGGGCCACCCCCGATAACCTGCAAAGACAAAACAATGCATTTGCTTTATAATCCCAGTCAGATCCTGCGGCGACATTTCTTTCAATAGCACAACATTATTTGTTCTTGCTTAACAAACAAAACATTGCCAATAAAGAGTGGAAGATCAATCATTCACTGATTGAAACAAGAATGAAACACGTCTCCCACACGCCTTATTTTGCAACTATTTCCTTTTGTAACATGTTAACACAAGTCTCTGAAAATACATTTATACAAGTTCCATTATTTTCTATTTATCAGTGAACTCTTTAATATCTTCAAGAGAAATCAATTAATCAAGACTAATTAATATCACTGGACAAACATTAGTCATCATACTGTCCTTTGCCTAACATTTGTTCAGATGCGTTCACCCTCTCTCCTCCAGTTGCCTCCACCATCCACAAGGCAATGCCCTCCAGATTCCAACCACCTTCTGCATCAAAGTGTATTCTATTCTATATCCCAAATATCTAGGTCGAGATTTGTGAATTCTGAAAGGGCAAATTCCCATAACCCAAACGGCCGTATCATGGTGGTCGCTAATAGAGTGGCAACTACTATGCCCTATATTAAATTGAAACCAATCATGTGAAAATTGTTTTGTTCCACATACTCACTGTATGTTTTAAAATAGACATTTTAGATTAAAGATCAACCAGTAAGAAATAAAAAGAGTCAAAAGCAAGCAATTGGTTTTATCTGTCACCAATATTGGTACTGTATATATATATTCATATCACTCAGGTTCTGTATTGGGACACAGATGGATAGAATTTGTGGAGCACCATGAATTTCTGGATGTTCCAGACACTCTGTGGTATACCTGGCATCACATTAAAAAAAGTAAAGATGTGATATAATTCAATAATAGACACAGAATGTATTTTGAAAAGTTGCTGTGAATTATTTTTCATTTTGAGAAATAATACAATGGTGGTAAAAAAAATATATCTGTAGAGCTGTCAGAAGCTCCTTCTCTGTATAAATGCTCTCTATCTATTTAGTTCCACTTTCTAGCCCACAACTTCCCCCCCTTCCAAATGTACAGTGTGTTAATTGCTGTTGATTTGGCTTGCTGTCCACACTCACCTCTATGCCCTTCCCATTGCTTGTTCTAGCCTAGTGCAGGTGCGTGCATCCACATGTCCCTAGCTTCCTGATGCAGAAGTTGATCAACATGGCGTGGCAAATTACTGAGGCACTGCCCGACAAATGCCTTGATGACCTTTGATATCAGATGCATTTAAAAAACTATTCATATAAATTAAAAAAAACAAAAGTTTGTTTTTAAATTCTTTTAAAAAACTGAATGTTAATTAGATGTGGCAAACAGCAATAATTAAGTAAAAGCTTTAAAGTAATGCAAAGGGAATTAACTCATACGGGTTAGCAAAATGACATTATTCCTCATCTCCTGCTGGTCCTGGAGTAAGGCAAAGGGCGCCAGCTGATCACTGCCATCACTATTGGTCAGTATATCAGTATATCTTTATTGTTATTTCCTGAGTACTCACATACCCAGAGGAAACAAAAAAACGTTGCTCAACCAGTGTCCATTCAGTGTGCAGTACAAATAATAACAAGTAAATAGAAATAAAAATACATATATCATGAACAAATTAAATTAAACACTCTACTCTCTACTAAACATCAACAGGCGTTCCGATCGACAGCTGCTGCAGTGTGTCCAGGTTGGTGATTGGTGCGCGATAATTTGGCAGGGGGCTAAGTCCGTTTATCAGGAAGAAGGGAAGAAGCTGATGGCTGGCAGGTCCCCACAGACCATGAGCATTGTTTGGTCATTCTGAATCACTGTCCACTGGTCTCATCAACACACAAAGCACCAAGACACCATAATTAGCAGCATGTAATGCCCAACTCATGGCCTGTTATATTAAGGTAAGACTCTGGCCGCATTAATCAGTGTTGAGTTATCAAGATGCACATTACAAGATTCTCAATTTGACTTGAGATGCTTTAGAAAACAAAATATGTGCCAGAATTTGGACAACATTTGGACATAGAATGGTAGATAGAAAGTAACATTATTATTACATGTGTCTTACCTCCTGACACCTCAGAGCCTTTCCATTATCTAAAAGGTATAAGTCTGAGGTGCAATGGCATATTTTCCATTTGTCCAGATGAGTGCAGAACTAGCAACATTTAAGGAGGTTAGCAGCATCTTAGTGAAAGCAGTCTGGTTGATTGAGACCCTGTCTAATGTTCAAAACATTCCTTCCTTCCATCATCATCATCACACTGTGGCAGAGGTGCATGCCACATACAAAATACTCTGCAATTACTTGCCTAGAGATTGACAAATTCTTGATTAGTATGGGTGTCCGGGGTTACGGAGAGAAGGCATGAGAATGGGGTTGAGAGGGAAAGATAGACCAGCCATGATTGAATGGTGGAGTAAACATGATGGGCCAAATGGCCTGATTCTGCTCCTATAACTTATGAATGTTTTAACTATTCTGAAAGTACTTTCTAAACCCATGGCATCCGTCACCGAGGATGAAAATTGTATGGGAAAGTCATCACCTGCAGGTTTCCATCTAGGTCAAATATCATCCTAAACTCAAACTATTATTGTTGATCGCCAGTGGTGTATAATTCATTGAACTCCTTAGCACACAATACTGTGAAAGTACACTCACCAGAAGGTTTGCAACTATTCACCACCACTACCTTTAAAGAACAAATAGAAATTAATATAAATCACTGACAACAGTGGAAAGTGAATGAAAACACCTCTCTCTCCAACTTGAGGTCTGATTAAAATCCAATCCGTTGAACAATTCTTTGTGACTCTTATGAATATTCTCTTTCTCTGTGTCTAATTTGATCTGATTATACTTGGCAAAATGCTGAAGAACATCTTTTTTCTAAATTAAAGAAGTTAAATTTATTGTTGAATAGTGAGCTATTCATTTGCTGGTATATTAAGTCTGAACTGTGGTACTAATGTTCATGTGTTTTTTGCCAAGAAGTTAAATTTATTGTTGATCACTGGTAGACTATTGCATTTGCTGCCACACCCATAGGATTAAGTCACATGGATAACTAAAATATCTAGTGTGATTCAAGATCAGATACGTATTCAATAATGTCATCATGTACAGTGTTCTGCTTTAGGGCCCCTTGAAGCTAGCCAGGTTGGTTTAAAAAAAATAATACCCCTCCTAATTGGCAGTCACAGCTCCCCTTGTCTGACATACAGCTACCTATCGGTTCGGGGAGATCACGCCTCCCGGTAGAGGGTGGTTGCACTTGCTGATGCCCTCCCAGCCACCTTTTTGGACAGACTCAATGGAGGGGATTTTAAATGTGGGCACACATGGCATGCCTTCCGGTCGAACAGAGCAGTTGCCATACCAACTGTGATAAGGGAACTAAAATGATCGGTAGTTGCCAGCTTCAATAGTTACTGTTACACAATTGTCCATTCTCATTCTGGAGAAAATAAATGAAAATGGTAAAATAGTGATAGGAAGGGTCCAGTTTTCATACTTTGCAATTCTTCAATCCTTTTATCTTTTCATTTCTGGCCTTTGTCCTTCTGTCTATCCAAGCTCCCATCATCTCTAATCAACATGTTACCTGCCAGGCTTTGTCCTGTCCCTCCCCTCTTCCAGCTATCTCCCCCTCCCCCTCCACACACACAAATCGCCTAAAGAAGGGTCCTGACCTGAAAGCTCATCCATTCATGTTTTCCAGAAATCCCGCCTGACCCGCTGAGTTACTCCAGTTCTCTGCATCTTTTTTTTTTAACCAGGATGTTACCTGAACCTGTGGGATTAAGTTATAGGGAGAGGTGGAATAGCCTGGGACTTTTTCATTTGGAGCAGAGGAGACCAAGTGATGCAAGATCGTGAGGAACATGGATATAGGGGACGCTCATAGTCTTTTCCCAGGGTAGAGGATTCTAAAACTAGATGGCATAGACTCAAGGTAAGAGTAGCGAGATTTACGAGGGACCACTGGGGCAACTCCTTCTCTCAGAGGGTAGTCCATTTCTGGAATGAACTGCCAAGTGAAGCTAGATAAGAAGGTACAACCACAACCTTCAAAACTCATTTGGACAGACATATAGATAGGAAGGATTTGAAGGGATATGGGCCAAATGTAGACACATGGCTCTGCATGGACCAGCCCAACATGCTGACTGGGTCAGCATGGAGAAGGTGGACTGAAGGGCCTGTTTGCATGCTGTCCAGCATTATGGCTCCATGACTCTAAAAATGTTTCCAAACACACTTTAAAGAGGAAAAGAAGCAAGTGCTAAGCCTTTGTGAGGAAATCTAAGTAGCAACTGAAAATGCCTTATGAGAATACTTTCAAAGTTAAGGCAGAAAGAATGAAAGGGAGTGGTCTGGGGGGAGCATTTCAAAGAATGTTACACCATCAAATGGGAAATAACTTTAAACGAAAGCTCAATTATGTTTTTCTTTAATTATTAGATATCCCAGAAATGAAGTTGGTTAATATGGTACCAGTTGCAAGGCCCAGGAAGCGAGTGGGCAAGATCATTTCTGACCCCTCTCACCCTGGCCACAAACTCTTGAATCACTTCCCACTGTCAAAGCTGCCACAGCCAGACACAAAACCAGTTTTTATCCACGAGTAGTTGCTTTACTCAACAGCCAAAAATCTGTAGCCTCCCTTTGATCTGGTATTTTGTTGGTTCACATGCTTGATCAATGGTGTTTTATCATTAATGTCTTATTATTATTAATGTTTAGTGTTTTTTGAGTCATTCGTAACTGTCACTGTATGTCATGTTGTTATTTGTGGGCGGAGCACCAAGGCAAATTCCTTGTAGGTGAATACTTGGCCAATAAACGTACTTACTTACGATATCAAATGCTTTGATTTGTAGAAAATGACTGAAACATTGCACAAAAAATCAATGGTTAAAAGATTTCCTACGTGAAATTATAAAATGTGAATATTATGATTATCAATTCAGTATATTCAGAACATAGTGGAAATCATTCTCCATGGGGTCATTATCATTAGTGTCATAATTAAGCAGCTATCTACAAAGATGTCCTTGGAGATCATCACAGGAATCTCAATGTTAACAAAATGCATCATTAAACTCATTGAAGTTATTGCAAAGGAAGATGGCTGTTAAAGAAAGCACCAGATCTGCTGAAGAGGATATATGCCAAGGAAACTAATTGAAAATAGTGTATTATTCCTTCCTGAGATTAAGCAATATGCGAATTTTCAAATCCTCCTTTCATCTACCTTTTGTTATCCAATTGACGAGAACAAAAGTACCTAATGCACCAAATAAGAATCTGTCTTTTACCTCTTTCATTTCCAATTTGGCAGTCTTCCTCTTCATTGTCAGCGGATGCAGGGTACATTTATGTATTTTTACATTTAAACATTTACATATAAAGATTTCACTTTCTTTTCACACAGCTGATTTTGAACTACACAACTGTCAAAGGCACCACCTTGAATGAGTGTTACATCTCCTGCAATTGAAGAGGGGGTGGTATGGGTGGGAAGGGAAGAGTGAAGCAAGGAGTTGCAGAGAAAGCTGTCTCTGCAGAAGGTGGAAAAGGGGTGGTGATGGGAAGATGTGTTGGTGGTAGGATCATGTTGATGGTGGAGTAAATGTCAGAGAATGATGTGTTGGATGGTGAGACCAATGGGAGGTGAAAGGTAAGGACCAGGGAACTCTATCCTAGTTCCATTTGTGGGGAGGGGGGGGGCAGTGAGAGTAGAATTATGGAACACCGAGGAGACTTGGGTGGAGGATTCATCTATGTCAGAAGGGAGGCAACCATGTTTACTAAAGAAAGAGGACATCTCTAATGCCCAACAATGGAAAGCCTCATCTGGGGACCAGGTGCAGTGGAGATGGACATTAAGAGTAGGGGATAGCATCTTTGCAAGGGGCAGAGTGGAAGGAGGTGTTGTCCAGATATCTGCAGAAGTGCGTGGCTTTGCAGTAGACGTCAGTTGATTGTCTGTCTTCTGTGATGGAGCCAGAGAGATCAATAGACAATAGGTGCAGGAATAGGCCATTGGGCCCTTCGAGCCAGCACCGCCATTCAATGTGATCATGGCTGATCATCCCCAATCAGTACCCCGTTCCTGCCTTCTTCCCATATCCCCTGACTTTTAAGAGCCCTATCTAGCTCTCTCTTGAAAGCAGGAGGGAGAAAAGATGTCAGAGATAGTCCAAGCGAATTTGAGGGCAGGGAGGATGTTAGTGGTAGAGTGAAATCAACGTGTTCTTCAGGGGATTTAAAAAAAAATCTGATTTTATACAGTCAATTGCCGTATGAGAACCGTTAGTAAGCAGACCGCACAGATTTGTCATCCGCGAAAGGGTAAATGATAACATCAAGAAAAATAATATTGGCACAGATGTTGTTGTGATCTGCAACGCACGTCCTGAAGGTGGGAACATCGTGGGGCAAGAGATGTGAGCATTTGGAATGACTGGTTAGTTCTTTCAAAGAACCGTGATAATCATGATTGGATAATAATTGTCCCTTCCCATGCTACCGTGAGAAGCAAATAAACGGCAGAAGTTCATAAAGCCTCTGGTTTATGGGAACAGCGTTGTTGTCACTGAGGCCAGCCACAATTCAATGATAATGAAAAAGCCTTCGCACTGTACAGTCGTGTAGTTAGTACATTTACTGGTAAGAAATAGTGAAAACAGTGATTGAAATTAACAGTAAATTTTCGGAATGAGCTGGTACGGAACTACGAAAGCGCGCCGAGACACAATGCCAACGTTAAAAGGCAGAAGGATGTATGCAAAATATGCATACATCAATATTCACTAGCTACTGGGGAAATCGGGCTTAAGCGTGCGGTTCTGATGAATCGATCAAGAACCACGGGACAGGATTCATCGACCACCGACCCGCTGTAAGGGTGAATGAGTGGAACTGAAGGTACCACTGATCAAATAATTCCTTGATGTAACTCTGGAGAATTCCTTCCAGCAAACCAAACCAACTAATGCAACATTAAGAACAAATTGTTGGCAGAGGTGATCCTAAGTAAACTCAGTAAAAAAATAAAATGATTTTATTCTGGCGTTATTTCGATTTTTCTTCCCATTTCTCGATTATAGTTTTGCTGCTCTTGTCTCGGAGGAGGCAGCGTTCAAACTGACCTTCATTTCCAGATGCCAATATGTTATAACTGCGGCGCAACAAATTCACTATCCATAATGAGTTGTTGCATTCATTGTGAGCCACAAGACCATAGGATCAGTGCCCGAGCGGTAAAAAGTGATACAAGCGGCTGGAAATAGATACATTACCACCAGATTACGCACAGTTTGTGTTACTACTGATTCTTATAAGAGCATGAATACGGAATGAGATTAACGCGCCCACACGCGTTTTTTTTGGTTACGTATCCGATAAGCACACTATTTAAAAATCCAATACTTTGTGGCCAGTGGCTTTGGAGATGTTTTTATATGTTTATATTTGACTAGGTTAACCACTTGCCATTTATTAATTCGCCATGTGGGCAAAAACTCAGAATAAACGGAGCCATTAGATTTTAGGCTTTAGAGATCTCTGAATATTGCTGGTTCAAATAGAAACAAGTGTATATTTTGCAGTCACTCTTTTAGGGTAAGATAAATGACAGTGATGAAACCTTTAACTACGCGGTAGATACTGTCGAACCTCCACGTAACACCAATAACGTTAAAGTGAACCACACAGTCGGTTCTGATGCAATTCACCCAAATAACTTTTTGAAGCAACTGCTGTTAGTTGGACAGTTTGGGTGCCATTATATTCATTGAGCGATTGTGATCATGCATTTGGGGGTTATGAATACATTTCAAGAACAGTTCTGCAAAAGGCAAGCCGTCATTTCCTGAACGCCTCCCATCAGCACCACCGCTGCTGAACAGCTCCTCTCTTTCTTTGGGGGTCGAGGCGTTTTCCTGATTAAACGCACAAGGTTGGGACGAGGCACACACACACATGCGGTAGAGCTCGTCGCTTCCGGGTCAGCTCTGGTCAGATGTAACTGTAGAGAGAGAGAGAGATAGAGAAAGCGAGCCTTCCCTCCACAGTTCACCCCCTCTGTCCACTCACTCATCTGCCTGCTCCGGCCCCTCTACAGCAGCTGCTCCGGACTATGGCAGAACAGCAGCCCGGGGCAACCCAGGACGGACATCTACTACCAGTGTATTTAGCCAAGCCGGGCACCAGCAGTCCCAAGCCCCGCCAGAAGTATGGAGGCTTGTTCTGCAACGTGGAGGGTGCTTATGAAAATAAAACCATCGACTTCGATTCCTTGAGTGTGGGCAGGCGCAGCGCTCGGAGTATGGGGAGAAAGGACGGCAGCCAGCTTTCCATCGACTCCGACGGGTTGAGTGAGGCTGGGAGTGATGTCAGTGAAATGTCCGGCTCCTGTGAGCCTGTGGATCGGGGCGAGCCGGAGGCTGGGCAGCTGGATCAGTCCCCCTCTGCTCAGGGAGAAGACACTCTGCACACCTCTCACACTCAGGTAAAAGTTAGCGCTCTCCTGTACGCGCCAGCATCTCGAATAACTGAGAGCGGCTTTGCATTCGTTTTAACTACTAAACTTGTTTCTTTTTAAATGGACAGCTGGTGGGGGTTGCGGGGTGAAGCATTGTTCAATTGTGCATAACACAGCAAGGTCCCAATGCGGGATGGAGTGTGGATATATCGCCTAGTGAGTGTGGACATGTGGCTTTGTATTAGTGATGCGACGCTCCCTTAGAAAAGCTTTGCTCTCCCACGTGTCATAGCTTTATTTGGAACCACAAAACAAAGTTTCTTCCAGCACTTTTTAGAGGAGTTGGACCTTTCCACGTCTCCATGTATTAATATTGTTGGAGAAATGACTTGGTCCGATTGACCTGGTACAGAGGGATGAGTTGGGACTGTCGTGGACCACTGCTCTGCTGGACAAGGTACCAGAACGACGTACTATCCATTTAAACTTTCCCTTAAACTTTGCTGCATTTATGAAGTAAGCCTTCGGGACATTCGATGCTTTGACTGGTTGTTTCGAGTCAATTGTTCCACTTAACCACGTTATACAGTGTTCCGTGTGCGAACGCGTTAAGTTCCACGCCGTGCTGATGTGCTGTGGATATTCAAGACAATAGGAGAATATCTTCACGTGTTTGTTAGCCTGAGTCCCAGCCTGCCTTCCCTCTTAGACCTAACAGACCAAGGTATTATCACAATGAACACCGAGGGGGATTTTATGGTAAACTCGTCGCGGATTATCTGATTAAATCAATTAAACAAAAATAAACCAGGAGGCGAATCATATATATGTTTTTAAACGGCGGAAGGGTGTTTACTCCAAATAACACGGAATCTGCTTGCTGCTGCTTGATCATTCCAATGGATATCCAGCAGTAGGGAAGATTCTGTCTTTGATTATACCGGGAACCTTCAACATGGTAACCATGATAGCAAAATCTCACTAAGCCATTGCTCAGTAAATCCTTCCATCCCCTGCGCTGCCCATCCCTACTGCTGCTCTGGAATTCAAACACTAGAATTGCTTTTATTTTTATTTTTTTTAAAGGTTCCTCCACCGAGAACGTAAGGCGAGATAATATGTTGAATAAATATCCATTCTGGAATTATTGTTTTAAATGTAAAATATGTGATTTTTGTTTGTTCCCGGCGATAAAGGGCTCGTTTTAAATGCAAGAAGCATCGGCGTTTATTTGCACAGTGGTCGGGATTGTCGGCGATCATTCTTTTTTAAATTATCGTTCAAATTTGGGATGTGATCAATTAAACGCAGAGCTTGCGTGTGGAGAGAGACCGCTAGCTTGGCCCTCGGTCCTGCCTTCTCTGTCCGGAGGTTGTGTAGTCCCGCTCGGGGCGGTGGCGCTGGTGAATACGGGGAGGAAGCAGGGAGCTGGAAAATGCTAATAAGGCAGATGGTCTGTGAGCTCGCTAGAGGGGGAGGGAATGGGAGCGAGGGAGAGAGCGAGAGAGAGGAAGTTGCAGGGAGGGCGGGAGGGGGGGTGTCGAGGCGGTGCCAGTCTGCGCTGCGAACCTCGTCTAGTCTGCACAATCACCATTTTCAGCACCACCAAAGACGAGAGAGACCAGAAAGCCGCTCTGCAGAACAAAAAAAAACCCACCCGCACCGCGCAGAGCTCCTCGTCTACCGTTGCCCTGCATTATAGCAAAGGTCCGAGTCCAGAGACATGCTGTCCTACCAAGGCAAGAAGAACATCCCGCGGATCACGGTAAGCGTTGGAAGCGTTTAGCAGGGTGACAGCCCTGTTCTGCAGCAGGCGGTGGCTGCATTATAACGCTAGTCCCCTGCACCTCTGCGGATTATGTGTGAGCGAGGCGAGGTTTGCACTCCTCGCCCAGTCTCTCGGTGCTTGCTCACCGATCTGGCTGCGGTCGGTGCACACACACACACACATACACATACACACAAAAAAATTATATGTGGTTTTAAAACTCATTTGCCGGTCTGAAAATGGCGACGTTGCAACAACATACAGCGGGCTGGAGATGGAAAATGGGGATTGAAGGAGGACTGTGTTTCACTGCGGCGAAGGGGGTGGGAGCGCCGCTCGCTGCTTCTTATTGGGGAGGAAGCTGAGATTTGAATGTATTCATGAAAGCGAATGCAGCATCAGGTCCCAGCCAAGGGCGACGGCTGTGATCCGGGGCATAGGCACGAAACAATGGCACCCGGAGCCTGCTTGGAACTGGGTCATTTTTCTCCCAGGTTATCAAAGGATGGTGCACACACATTTACTGCAGAGATCTCTGCATTGAACAGAAATTAACCCCATCCCCGCCACCCCCGGTGTCGTTTTATCCTGCACTATTCTCATCGACCGCATTTATTGTTAAGAAATAGATTGGCAAACGAGAATGAAGCGCTCTTGTCAGATCTGGGCTCGATAAAAAACAGCCTTTTTAAAAACAAAAAATATTGCATGTGAATGACATTTCCACGGTGGGGCGAGGAATGAGCTACAGGCATGCGCGCTCGCTAGCCATTCATCCTTGGCATTTCGCCCTTTGTGCTTTGGTGAGCTGGCTGCAAAACTGGGCGTAGTTGCTGCTGCTGCTGCTTTAAAGAAAAGACAATCTGATTGACCGTGTTTGTCAGTTTCAGAGATGGAGCTGGCCAGGGATGATTGTCCGGTACTGCAACTGAGCAAAACGCAAAGCTCAAAACCTGCGATAAAATATGTGTATTTAATTACACCCCATCCTGCGCCGTCGCCTGGATATCCCTATCAACCGCATTCATGTTAAGAAATAGACTGAGAAACGGGGGGGGGGGGGGGGGGGGGGGGGGGGGGAGCGCCCTTGTCAGGTCTGGGCTCTGCAATAAACAGTCTTGTTTAAAGATGGGTCTCGATCCGAAACGTCACCCATTTTCTCCAGAGATGCTGCTTGTCCCGCTGAGTTACTCCACATTTTTGTACTCCACATTCCTCTTGGAAATGTTAAATAAATAGCATTATATAAGGGGGGGGGTGAGACCAAACCAGAGAATAACATCAACTACGTTGTGCTCTTGTATTTTAATGGTCAATTTCCTCTCCTACAGGGTGGGTGGTCTAGGGTGTAGCTTTATGTTTAAAATGTGTGTGTTGGAAGCACTTGCATTCACACAATGACTTGCACAAAAGAAACATCAGACGATGCTGCAGGTAGGTGGGGTGATGAAGAACATTAGAGCGAGCAGGAGAATGAATGGGGATCTGATGCAAGACTACAGGGTTTGGGTTTCCAACGTTTTAAGGCATGCGGAAAGATAAAACAAGGCAGAAAATGGGTGTGAATAGATTTGCAGGCTGCCAGGCTTTGATGTCTGCATTTGCATCATTGTTGCAAAGGGAGCCAGATTGTGGAAGAACAGAGGATGTGAACTGAACTGCAGGTTTGGAATGATTGGGGAGACAAGGCTAGGTAAAGCACAGGGGGGTATTAGTAAAATACAATAACACCAATGTTATGGAAAGGATCAGGCAGGAGTTGAAGCCACTGATCAGATCCTGGATGACAGGGTGAACATTATGGCTCACTCCCATTCCTGTTCATTATATTCCTGTGGGACACCCTGTAATAGGGAGAGGGATGTATAGGAAGCAACTGCAGATGCTGGTTTAGGGCGAAGATAGACACAAAAAGCTGGAGTAACTCAGCGGGACAGGCAGCATCTCTGGAGAAAAGGAATAGGTGACGTTTCAGGCCGAGATCCTTCTTCAGACTGAGAGTCTGTGAGATCAGGAATCTTAGAAGAATGGTTTTCTCTCCCAGACTTTCCCCCTGACTCAGTCTGAGGAAGGGTCTTGAACCGAAACGTCACCTATTCCGTTTCTCCAGAGGTGCTGCCCTGACCCACTGAATTACTCCAGCATTTTGTGTCTATGTTAGGGAAGGGAAGATGGCTTTACTCTGAGATGGATGCAAATTTTTAAGCTCATCTCAGGTCCAGAACTATAAGTTAGTGCATCATGCATGTGCAGTGAGAACAGCGATGGAGGACATTGGTAAAGGAGACCGTCTGAAAGGGAAGGGCGACTATAGCTCAGGAATTACACATGTTGAATGGAAAAGGTTCTGACTGTCATCACCTCTCATTTCAAGCAAAAAGTCAGATATGGAGTTGAAGATGTTGGGGGAGAGATAAGACTAGTGTCAGGTTTATATATGGAAACTGATCCCATGTAGGATATTAAGCAGAGAAATGTTTTAGAAGAGAAATGGAAAGAGAAGAGGAATGGATGCAGCATAGAACATGGTGAGCTGTTAGGCGAGAGGGGCAGTGAATAATACTCGGAGACGGGAGGAGAAGCCAATGAAGCAGATTGTGAGCTAAGTTGCAAGAAATAGACCAGAAGCAAATGTGACCTCTTGAGAAAACCATAGATCAGCATGAACTGCTTCATCATTCTGAAGGCCTGAGAGACCTTGTGGAGAACACAAAGGGCAGTGGATTGCAGTTACATTATAGACACAGATCACAGATCTCACAGTCGTTTTGATGGTAGGCAAATAATACAGTTTGCCATAAGTAGGTGAGGCCTTTGCTGTCCAAAGGATGGGTGTGCAGGGGCAATCATCGAAGTTCAAGACTACCAGCACTCGCTTATTGAAATTGGAAGAGGGTGTGACAAGTTCTCAACACATTTTTCTGCGTCTCCAGATCCATTCACAACATGGCACATATTCATCGCTATTCCTCCCCTCCTGTACCCGTGGCTGAGGAATTACAGACATCAAACCAACCACAGGAGGTGGTAGCAGTTCCACAATTCTGCTTCTGGGTTTCTGAAGAGATTACACCCTGCCCCACAATGATTTTGTTATAGAATCCACCACTACAGACAGAGTTGATTGAACTTGCTGTCCCTTCCCCAATGCCAACATTGTCCATTATTGATCTAAACACCACATAAACACTGAAAGGTTTGATTTCAATGTCCTAAAGTGATAGCTACTATTTACATTAAAAACTAGGAATACAGTTGTTGTCCAGGTTTGCTATCATTGTAAATCCATGTGTTCACTGCAGAAAACAAACAAGCCATTGCTTTTCGGATTGCGTGCAAAGCCAATGACAGAATTTAGTTCTGTGTTTTCCAGACAAAAAAAACAAATTAGCATACCTATGCTTAATTATGATAATAACAAATAGAACACAATAAAATTCCTTTCTTTCTTCAAACCATATGTGCTGAGTAATAACTTAAAGGCAGGGTATAAATGCTCAACATTTAACTGAGCAAGTCACTGAAAGATCAGGAATCTCGGAGAAATGGGTTTCTTTCCCAGATCTTTCTGACTTTAATGACAGGACAGGAGCATCCTTTACCATTTTTTTTTCATGTTGACAGAATCTAAAATCAATGCCAGCCAGATTGAGAGGTTGGTTGGCCAAAGGTCAGGGAGGCATTCAGCATCTGCTGACAGGTAAGGAATGGAGAAGAGTGAGGGGAATGGAATAAAGATCTCATGAGGATAGGCACTGGAATTAGAAGTGACAGACGTCCAGAAAGGTCAGCTTGGTCTAAGAGGAGTAAGGAGTAAGGAAGAAGAACAGAAGAGTTAGATAGACACAAAATCTAGTAGATAGTAGAGTCGTACAGAGTGGAAATAGGCCCTTCGGCCTAACTTACCCACGTCACCAACATGCTCCATTTACGCTTGTCCCACCTGCCTGCATTTGGCCCATATCCCAATAAACCTATCCTCTCCACGTACCTACCTAAATGTTTCTTAAACCTTCTGATAGCAAATCAGAAGATTCAAGGAAGATCTTGAAAAACTCAGGGACACATCAGAATAAGTAGGGGGAATCATAAGGATCTAGAAGTCGAAGAGAGAGGAGTTTGAACAGCTTGAAAGATAACTGTTTTGAATGGAGAAGGTTCTGACTGTCATCACCTCTCATTTCAAGCAAAAAGTCAGGTATGAAGATGATCGGGGAGTGATAAGGCTAGTGCCAGGTTTATTTATGGAAACTGATCCCATGTAGGATATTGAGCAGAGAAATGTTTTAGAAGAGAAATGGAGAGAGAAGAGGAATGGCTGCAGCATAGAACATGGTGAGCTGTTGGGCGAGAGGGGCAGTGAATAATACTCAGAGACGGGAGGCAATGAAGCAGAATGTGAGCTAAGTTGCAAGAAATAGACCAGAAGCAAATGTGACCTCTTGAGAAAACCATAGATCAGCATGAACTGCTTAATCATTCTGAAGGCCTGAGAGACCTTGTGGAGAACACAAAGGGCAGTGGATTGCTGTTAAGTTATAGACACAGATCACAGATCTCACAGTAGTTTTGATGGTAGGCAAATAATACAGTTTGCCATAAGTAGGTGAGGCCTTTGCTGTCAAGATTCACAGATCGACAAACCTGGACAAGATTGAAACTGTTTAAACAGCTCGAAAGGTAAAATTCCCTTAGGAATAGGGAATTAGATCATTAGATTTGGGCTGTGAAAATTGAGGATGTGTCAGAAACAGAGGAGAGGGATCAGGGTGGAACCAGAAGGGTCAAAGAGATGAGAGGACTTGGGGAGGAATAGCAACAGGCAGGCCGCATCATCTTGTGGAGGATTTGAAGCAGATATAATGGATCCAGCAGGTAAGCAGAAAAAAGAACCACTTCCTTCAAAACACCAGCTTTTCAATTGGCACCAAAAACCTGGCACAAGTTAGAATTAATAATTCTATTCCAGTTAGGATGGATCAGCCAAATGGTCAATTTTCATGTTCTGTGACCATTAAATATGAGGCATGCATCTTTATTACAGTATTTAAATTGCCAACTTTCTTCCTGTGAACAGCTTGGTCCCTCAAACCTCACTTCCCTGAATGACTCATACATTTAACATTTGATCATCTTTCCTGTCCCAGTAGTCCGACACATTCTAGCATGAAAATTTAATGCCTACTATGTTTTCAGTGTTTGCATTGTCTTATTTAAGACACATTGAAATGTGTATTTCCACCGTATATCAATGATTCAGCATCAAAGAAATCTGAATATAAAGCACAGAAAACCTGTAAATCAGGAAGAGAGAAAAAAAAAGACAAGGCTGGTAAAATGTTGCTTCATTAACATTAACAATGGATTGTGAGTCAAATCAATTCCAAATATGGATTTTTTGTAAGTGCCTGATTTGATCTATGGACAACAGTGAATTAACCAACCTTGACCTATAGATGTCCAGGCAAATATTTATCCATCAATAAATATTATTTTAACAAAGGCAGAATAGCTACTTCTTTTGTAAATCGAAGGTAGACACAAAGTTATGGAGCAACTCAGTGGGTGAGGCACCCATTCCTTCTCACTGGAGAGAAGGAATGGGTGACGTTTCGGGTCGAGACCCTTCTTCAGAATGATGTCAGGGGAGTGGGTGGGAGAGAGAAAGAATGTAGTCAGAGACAGTGAGACTAGTGCGAGAACTTGGAAGGGGGAGGGGATGGAGAGAGGGAAAGCAAGGGCTATTTGAAGTTAGAATTTCCTACTTCTTTACCTGATTGCCATTTCTGGAACTGTGCTGTGCCATGTTTTGCTGTATTAAAACATTACTAGATTTTGAAAGAAAAAGGACATAAGCCGTGAAACATCTTGGACTTCCTGCATCAAAGGAAGCCATTATATTAGCTGGAATCCATTTTCTTATTTCCAGTGGTGCTGGGGCACAATATTTGATATAGTTATTTTGAATGAGGGATAGACTCAGTGGGGGGAGAAAAGCAACTGATTTTCCCATTTCTGATTGGTATCTGATGATACTTGCTGCATTAGTAATTATGCTAGGAAACCAAATGAGAGCCCTTTCTTGTGATGTCTTTTCTCCAACTTACATAAGATCATAAGTGATAGGAGTAGAATTAGGCTATTCGGCCCATCAAGTCTACTCCGCCATTCAATCATGGCTGATCTATCTCTCCCTCCTAACCCCATTCTCCTACCTTCTCCCCATAACCCCTGACACCCATACTAATCAAGAATCTACCTATCTCCGCCTTAAATATATCTACTGACTTTGCCTCCACAGCCTTCTGTGGCAAAGAATTCCACAGATTCAACACCTCTGACTAAAGAAATTCCCCTTCATTTCCTTCCTAAAAGAACATCCTTCAATTCTGAGTCTATGACCTCTAGTCCTAGACTCTCCCACTAGTGGAAACATCCTCTCCACGTCCACTCCATCCAAGCCTGTCATTATTCTGTACATCTCAATGAGGTATGTGAGGTTCAACGTTTACATGACACAGTATTTTTTTTATTTTTGGCATGGAGACAGATTAGAAACTAGATTGCTGCTCCTACTGTGGGGCAGTACCATTGTGGATCAGAGGTTGAAACTGATAAAGAAAAAGAAAATAGTCCATGAGAAAAATAACAAGATGCTGAAATTGTGAAATGAGAACAGGGAAAATATGGAAAGGCTTAGCAGGTCAGGCAACACTTGTAGAAATAAAAGCAGTGTTAAGGTTTCAGGTCAACGACCTTTCATTGGAATTCTGAATTACCTCACTTTGTAATGAAAACCTCCACTCTCAAATATTACACTAAATACTTAATATTGCTATTCTGAGGAAAGAGCATCTGCATTTACCCACCTGTTTTTCTTCATAAGAAAGTTTTAGTTCATACAGGACCTTTCATGCTTTCAGAAGTCCTTCATATCCAATTAAGTACTTCATTGCTACCAAGTGATATCATGCAGCTGCCAATATGGCAATACCAGACTTCAACAAACAACTTAAGTTGTAAGAAAGCAGCGTCTCCTAGCTGCCCTAGCTAAAACATTAGGGTCTAGTTATGAGCATACATTAACATCTAGCTGATGTTACATTAGGATCATCACACTCAGAAACTGGTCAAGATTAGCTTGATATTCCGTGCATCAACATGAGTTTTCTTTCATTCAGAACAGAGCAGCATTGGAATCTGCAAATAAAAGTCTGTCATTGTCACTCGATTTGAACCCATAACTCAATCTTTGAGGAAGTTATTAATTGAGAGCCCAGGTTCTACCTGAGGAAAATACAAACTATTGGATATAAAGTGGAGGCACCTGGTTGTAAACAAGAATGAAGAGTAGATCCCCCCTTTATGTGGTTCTCTGTCTATGACTTGAAATGGTGCAAGACTATCGGGTGGAGGGATGCCATCCACCTTAACTACATCAGGAATAATTGCCATCCACATCCAGCATTCCTCTTACAGACAGGAGACACATGCTTCTCCTTCTTTGAGGACCTGTGCTTATATAGGCTTTGATTCACAAATGAAGACATCAGAGCTGTGCAAGCTTTCAACAGACAATAAAATTTCACCATAAGCCATGCACCTCTTCATCACTTTATGCGTTCAGGTGTAACGCTGAATAATGAGCAGTGCAGAGCTGAAAAATGAAGGAAGCAACTTATAGGTGCTTTACTTGTTTGCTTATGGTGAATAATCCTATACATCGACCCAGATAACCAACAATGTGAAGGTCTCTTGGTACAGATACATTGTCCGATATGCACCATCACTTTACACAGCTGCAACAAAGTGCTGTTACATTACACAGTCTACCACATGAAAGAATTATAGATAACTCAATTTTCTGATTGTACAGCACACCTGTAATCATCATTACCACAAAGCTTTTAAACACTTCCTTTCACACATTCTCCCTTAACTTTAAAGCCATATCCTTCTCCCATTACGGGTAAAGCTGAAAAGCACGTTTCTGAGTGCCAGCTGAGTAATTAAACATAATTTGAAACCATAACTTATCACCATTCAATAGTTTCCTCATATTCTGCAAAATATTTACTTTGTATAAATATACTCTGCAAAATAAACAGGGTTATTGTTGAGTGCACTATTGATGTGCAGAAGAAATATATTAGGCAGCAGGATGGACATAACCACCTCTATAATACATTCTGATAGTATTATTGCGTGCTGTGTATATATTCTCTCTGCCAAGAGTCACCATTACAGATATTTAAAGGTATACATCATTAGGATCACTGTGCAAATCTTAGCGACATGGGGAGAGTACAAGAGTAAATCCTTTGCTTGCAACTAGAGAACTCCTTTCTGCTCATCTGCAAGAGATACCTCTTACAGACCTTTGTGGGTTAACCTGCCCAACCTGCATGGATCCTTTCAGCTTCAAATCCCCTCAGTCTTCAAAAAAACTCACAAACCTCCTGCTGAAATTTGCTCCCATATTTTGCCAAGAACACAGAATACAATAAGAAGAACTATAGTGTCAACATATATTGCAGTATCTAGCTGTTATGGATCTGTGGATGCGTCAGGAGTTTGGAATGGCAGCCAGGATGTACTTTTTGCAGCATTTCTGCTATTGCTCAGTATGCCACAGCTTGTATATTTTCTAGTATCCTTGTAGGCTTTGGAGTGGGCTGGTGTTAGAGTCTGGAGGAGTTGCCATATTGAATAACAGCTGTTTCATTTCAGTGACACCAATTATGTCACATTGCACCATCTTCCACGCAATCAGGGAAATAGATGAAGCATTTTCAAGGTGACACATCAACTGAGTCTTAACATTCACCGGGTATTTCTACACTCCAGAACTGTTGTGTTAATTGCAGGAATCACACATGCAGTTGAGTGGCTTTGTCCCATTGTCTGCCATGACTTCAAGTGGCAATTCCTGCAAACTGTATTGTGCCACAAAAAGTACAGATTTCCATGTTATTCCACCTGCGCAAGTGATGTTGCGCAGAACAGAGAGAAAAATCCTCATTCATGCAGGGAGTTCAATATATGACATATAAACTACATAGGGAACAAAAATAGTGGATGGGTGGTTGAAAGTCGTTGGATCCCGACAACACTCAAAACAAAAATAGCGTGAATAATTGTTCAGTCTTGTGTTAAATAATTTTCTAAGTTTATGGATTCAGTTCTCCCAAACAATGATGCATAAACATTTAAGGCAACAGCTCAGCTCATTTGGTCATACGCTCTCTGATTTACTAAATTGCAGAAAAATCAATGGGTCACATCACAGTGATAGCAAGAAGGTACATTGTCAGTACTGCCATGTGTCTGATCTTGAATCAAAGCCCCTTGTTTACTTGGCTAGAACCCATGACATAAATTGGAGGAAATGTAACAACTCTAATGCACAAATCCTCTTTCAACAAAGACCATCAATAATGGGTTATAGACTGGAATCAATACTGCACTCATGGCTCAATGAATATTTACTGGGGGGCTTCTCCATAGAACAGTTCAATTAGTCTTCAAGTATCTACCCAGTTTCCCTTTGAAAGCTCTATTTAACTATGTCACCACTCTTTAGGCTTTGGTTCCTGATCATCACTGCTCTGTTTGTGAAAAGAAAATCCAAACACCCAACCCTGTAACTTTTGCCCATCACCATGTTAATGTGAGTTGCCCTTGAGTCATCTCCTAGTTGGAACATAGAAACATTGAAATTAGGTGCAGGAGTAGCCCATTCGGCCCTTCAAGCCTGCACCGCCATTCAATATGATCATGGCTGATCATCCAACTCAGTATCCCGTACCTGCCTTCTCTCCATACCCCCTGATCCCCTTAGCCACAAGGGCCACATCTAACTCCCTCTTAAATATAGCCAATGAACTGGCCTCAACTACCCTCTGTGGCAGAGAGTTCCAGAGATTCACCACTCTCTGTGTGAAAAAAGTTCTTCTCATCTCGGTTTTAAAGGATTTCCCCCTTATCCTTAAGCTGTGACCCCTTGTCCTGGACTTCCCTAACATCGGGAACAATCTTCCTGCATCTAGCCTGTCCAACCCCTTATGAATTTTGTAAGTTTCTGTAAGATCCCCTCTCAATCTCCTAAATTCTAGAGAGCATAAACCAAGTCTATCCAGTCTTTCTTCATAAGACAGTCCTGACATCTCAGGAATCAGTCTGGTGAACCGTCTCTGCACTCTCTCTATGGCAATAATGTCCTTCCTCAGATTTGGAGACCAAAACTGTACGCAATGCTCCAGGTGTGGTCTCACCAAGACCCTGTACAACTGCAGTAGAACCTCCCTCCTGCTCCTATACTCAAATCCTTTTGCAATGAAAGCCAACATACCATTGGCTTTCTTTACTGCGTGCTGCACCTGCATGCCTACCTTCAATGACTGGTGTACCATGACACCCAGGTCTCGCTGCATCTCCCCCTTTCCCAATCGGCCACCATTTAGATAATAGTCTGTTTTCCCGTTTTTGCCACCAAAATGGATAACCTCACATTTATCCACATTATACTGCATCTGCCAAACATTTGCCCACTCACCCAGCCTATCCAAGTCACCTTGCAGTCTCCTAGCATCCTCCTCACAGCTAACACTGCCCCCCAGCTTAGTGTCATCTGCAAACTTGGAGATATTGCCTTCAATTTCCTCATCCAGATCATTAATATATATTGTAAATAGCTGGGGTCCCAGCACTGAGCCTTGCGGTACCCCACTAGTCACTGCCTGCCATTGTGAAAAGGACCCGTTTACTCCTACTCTTTGCTTCCTGTTTGCCAGCCAGTTCTCTATCCACATCAATACTGAACCCCCAATGCCTTGTGCTTTAAGTTTGTATACTAATCTCTTATGTGGGACCTTGTCGAAAGCCTTCTGGAAGTCCAGATACACCACATCCACTGGTTCTCCCCTATCCACGCTACTAGTTACATCCTCGAAAATTTCTATAAGATTCGTCAGACATGATTTACCTTTCGTAAATCCATGCTGACTTTGTCCAATGATTTCACCACTTTCCAAATGTGCTGCTATCCCATCTTTAATAACTGACTCTAGTAGTTTCCCCACTACCGATGTTAGAATAACTGGTCTGTAATTCCCCATTTTCTCTCTCCCTCCCTTCTTAAAAAGTGGGGTTACGTTTGCTACCCGCCAATCTTCAGGAACTACTCCAGAATCTAAAGAGTTTTGAAAGATTATTACTAATGCATCCACTATTTCTGGAGCTACTTCCTTAAGTACTCTGGGATGCAGCCTATCTGGCCCTGGGGATTTATCGGCCTTTAATCCATTCAATTTACCCAACACCACTTCCCGGCTAACCTGGATTTCACTCAATTCCTCCAACTCCTTTGACCCGCGGTCCCCTGCTATTTCCGGCAATTTATTTATGTCTTCCTTAGTGAAGACGGAACCAAAGTAGTTATTCAATTGGTCCGCCATATCCTTGTTCCCCATGATCAACTCACCTGTTTCTGACTGCAAGGGACCTACATTTGTTTTAACTAATCTCTTTCTTTTCACATATCTATAAAAACTTTTGCAGTCAGTTTTTATGTTCCCTGCCAGTTTTCTTTCATAATCTATTTTCCCTTTCCTAATTAAGCCCTTTGTCCTCCTCTGCTGGTCTTTGAATTTCTCCCAGTCCTCCGGTATGCTGCTTTTTCTGGCTAATTTGTACGCATCATCCTTCGCTTTGATACTATCCCTGATTTCCCTAGTTATCCATGGATGTACTACCTTCACTGATTTATTCTTTTGCCAAACTGGTATGAACAATTTTTGTAGTTCATCCATGCAGCCTTTAAATGTCTTCCATTGCATATCCACCGTCAACCCTATTAGAATTAATTACCAGTCAATCTTGGCCAATTTACGTCTCATACCCTCAAAGTTACCTTTCTTTAAGTTCAGAACCATTGTTTCTGAATTAACAATGTCACTCTCCATCCTAATGAAGAACTCAACCATATTATGGTCACTCTTGCCCAAGGGGCACGTACAACAAGATTGCTAACTAACCCTTCCTCATTACTCAATACCCAGTCTAAAATAGCCTGCTCTCTCGTTGGCTCCTCTACATGTTGATTTAGATAACTATCCCGCATACATTCCAAGAAATCCTCTTCCTCAGCAACAACTTCCCTCAGCTTCCCCCCATCTAAACCCATCATGCTACTCTATAGCTGTCAAAGCTTATCTCAACCATCTTTGCTTCTCGGCAAAAAAAAAATATTTTCTCCAATCTAGTGTTATAATGTTGACCCAAATAATCTGTTATACCTATTTCTCTTGATATTTTCAGAAATCTTACCTTGTCCTTGATAGCAATATAGTAAGCACGTTTTAAATGCCCAATTCTTTATCTTTTCCAGAGTGACCGCTTACTTATTAAAGGAGGGAAGATAGTCAATGATGACCAGTCATTTTATGCCGATATTTACCTAGAAGATGGGATTATCAAGTAAGTAAAATCAAATTTCCCCCACATTGCATCTATTGATGGATTGTAACTAATTGGGTTGAAATAGAGGCTGTGCTGTACACTGACTCTTCTCAGTTTTGATGAAAGATCATTGACCTGAAATGTTTATTATACTTCTCTCTCCCCACAGAAGCTGTCTTGTTGTACAGATTATTTACAGAATTACCACTTTTATTTGGATTTCCAGCCTTTGAAGTTTTTGCTTTTAATTAGGATAAATGATGACACTAATAGTGACATTTGGATTGCATTGGAGTGCATTTGAAAACAATCATCATTTTTGCTCAGAATGGAAATTGGTCATTAAACTACCCAAGAAAACACAGCTTTTCCTGCTGCCCAGCAAGAGATTTCATTTTCATAGAAATTAAGTAGATGCGCATATTCTCAGGTAAAAATTTACCTATTAATCCATTGTAGACAACATGGGCATTTTAGTTGCATAAGTACATGCAAATGAAACATGGATATCATGAAAGCCAACACCATAGAGTCATAGATTAATACAGTGTGGAACATGCCCTTCAGCCCAACTGGTCCACACCGGCCAACAATGTCCCATCTACCCCAGTCCCACTTGCCTGCGCTTGGTCCATAACCGTCCAAACCTGTCCTATCCATGTACCTGTCCAACTATTTCTTAAATGATGGGATAGTCCCTGCCTCAACGACCTCCTCTGGCAGCTTGTTCCATACACCCACCGCCCTCTGTGTGAAAAAGTTACCTCTCGGATTCCTAATCAATCTTTTCCACTTCACCTTAAACCTATGTCCTCTGGTCCTCGATTTTCGTACTCTGGGTAAAAGACTCTGTGCACCTATCCGATCTATTCCTCTCATGATTTTGTATATAAGATCTCCCTTCATCCTCCTGCGCTCCATGGAGTAGAGACCCAGCCTACTCAACCTCTCCCTATAGCTCACGCCCTCTAGTCCTGGCAACATCCTCGTAAACCTTTTCTGAACGCTTTCAAGCTTGACAATAACTTTCCTATAACATGGTGCCCAGAACTGAATACAATATTCTAAATGCGGTCTCACCAACGTCATATACAACTGCAACATGACCTCCCAAGTTCTATACTCAATACTCTGACTGAGGATGGCCAAAAGCCTTTTTGAGCTGCTGTAAAGATTTAACCAGCAATGTCGGGTTTAAGTTATCGGCAATTCATACCAATGCTGAAAGCATTAACAAAATAATTTGAGTTTAGCACTGCCTCTCCCCCAGACTTGTGAATGCATGGTGCAGCTGTATTGCTGTGGGATAACATAATGGAAGACCAGACATTTCCTCAGAACTAACAGTATTTTTTCTCTAACATTGCGACACAAATCAGCTACAGATGATTGAAAGCAGAATGATCAAAGTATGTCAAGAAGCCTGGAGACAAATGACTAGCAGCAGTAGAAATGTCTTTGCTTGTATTATTAACTTTTTCTCAGTCTACATAATTGTGGCACGATTTTCTGCATTACAAGTATCCTTCCTGCTCGAGTCTTTAATGGTGCTCGACAAAACAGTTAGAGTTTTGGGTCTCTGCAGTTTAAAACTGCAGTGGTTCAATTCATTTGTGTGCTTGAAGGATAAGGATCCTTCTCTTGAAGCTAACAGCGACAAAGGTTGATGTGCTAAAATGTTTGTCTGCGTTGACTTTAACTTGAATTAGAGTCAGATCGGTCTGATGGTTTCCCTGATTTCAACAATGTTGTCATTTCCTCTGTTGTTTGCTTTTGGCACTGGATATCTTTGTGCCAGGAATTGCTTAGCTGTATTCCAGCAATGCACAATGTACTCTCTGTATAAATTTAGATCTGCCCTGCAGCTCCAAACGACAAGAAGTTTCTGATTTTTGCATTATCTGAGATAGCAGTGTGAGTGTTTGCTATTTCCATTTCCAAAAAGCTGGAAGCAATTTTCTTGAAATGTCACATTTCATAATCATTTGTTTCCAGCAATGCATTCTACTGCCGAAGTCCAATAACCTGGCATCTGATTATTTGGAAATCCCAATGCTTCGGCATTTAGCTCACTCATTATCCCAGATCGTGAACTGAAGTTCCAGACTGCCAGCAGGATATGTGGCCAGTACCAGGACTGTGGGTTCTAGAGCTGGGATCATTTAGGATCAGGGACATGAGTAGATTTGCAGCTAGCGCTGGTGTCTGGAGTGCTTGTGACCAGTCAAAACATGCAAGCTGAAAGGGCTCTTAAGGTTCATAGGAACCTTTCTTCTTTTCAACTCACCAGATGCACTGGATAACTTATTACTGTGTATCATGTAAAGAAAGTGAGATTAAAGTGTATTTGGTTATTAAAAGTAGTAACATATGGAATTATGTAAAACCCGCTAGTCCACCGCCAGCACCCGAGACCACCATTTAACAGAGATGTATTGCAGGTACTTGTATCTATGATGTTCCCGACTTAGCTTGCTCATATTTGTTCTCCAACTATTTGGCATACATATCTCAGTACTTCAATTAACAGGCTCGCAACTAGGAGTGCTAAATTTCTGGATTGTAAAAGATTCAATGTTTCCATGAAAGTATTTCATCACTCAGGAAGGGTAAATAATGACCTTGATCTGCAAGGCTTTTCCTGAACAACAGCTGCACATAGTCTTTGAATTTTACATTTTTAGATGTTTTTTCTCATCACTGATGCAATGTTTTTGTACTCCATCATTATTAACATTTTTACCTTATATTTGCCTTCCAATAATGAGCAAAATATCATTTAGAGTTTTCTTATTTCCAAACAGATGCTGTAATTCCCCACTTTACTCATCCACTTTATATTTATTGATACTGGAATTAAAGTAACAGTGAAGTGAAGTGAAGTCACCTTGAAAATCCAGCCTGTAAGGATGTTGTACTGAAATTTCCTCCGCTATGTTTACCAAAGTGAAGATTGTCACATTTAAGCACCTTGCATTGATCTGAATTAAACTTCATCTGCTTTTGCTCAGCCCAATGGCCCATTTGATCACAGTCCCATTGTCGTCTTGAAGTAACCTTCTTCACTATCCACTATATCACCAATTTTGTGCTCATATGCAAAGTTAGTAAACAGATCATTTACATTCATATCTCAAGTGTCAATATAAACAACAAACAACCATGGACCCAGAACTGATGTCTGCGGCACGCCGCTCATTATAGGCCACCAGTCTGAAAAAGCAACCATCTACCATCACGGAGAGACACAAAATAATGGAACAACTCAGCGGGTCGGACAACATCTCTGGAGAAAATTGATAGGTGGTGTTTTGAGTTGGGTCCCATCTTCAAACTCTGATGTTTCTCAATACAAAATGTAATTGATCCATTTTCTCCAGAGATGCTGCCCAACCAGTTGGAGTTACTCCAGCATTTTACGTCTACCTATGGAATAAACCCACATTTGCAGTTTATTTTTATTACCTCTACCATCACCCTCTATCTTCTACCTTCAAGCCAATTTTGTAGCCAGTTGGCTAGATCGCACTGGATCTTATATAATCTGAACTTCCAGGCCCACCTTCCATGTAGTACCTTGCCAAAGGCATTGCTAAAGTCCATGTAGACATTGTCTACATTACAATACCATTTATTGTCATTTGAGCCTCAGTGAGGCTCAAACGAAATTCCGTTTCCACAGCCATACAAACAAAGACAATTTCCTACAGACATACACGCAATTTAATTCACACAAACATCCATCACAGTGAACCCACTGTGATGGAAGGCAAAGTCTTTTCTCTGCTGCAAAGTCTACTGCACTATTCTCGTCAATCTTCTTCTCGTCTCTTCAAAAATGTTTTAAAACCTCCCATTTACCAGAAGTACCTTTATCTGCAAACCTCCTCTCCCAATCAACTTCTGAAAGTTTATGGCGAATACCATCAGAATTGGCCTTGCCCAGTTTTGGGACCTCAACTTTTGGACCAATCTTATCCATTCCGCAATTATTTGAAAATTAATGGAATTATGGTCACCGATTCCAAAGTGCTCCCCTATTAACACTTCAATCAGCCGGCCTCTTATTTCCCAAGAGGTTGAACTTTGTCCCTTCTCTAATAAGGCAATAATTGCGAACATTTGTCTGAATACAATGAACAAATTCCACCCCATCCAAGCCCTAGCATTGCAAGGTAGTCTTATATTTTCAATATTTGGAAAGCTTAAATTCCCCACTATTTATTCTTGCAGCTTCTGTGATTTCCCTACTCCTTGTTGTTCTATCTGAGGGGTAATTTTTTACACAAACGTTAGGTGTTATTTAGAATGAACTGTTGGAGGAGATGCTGGAGACAGGAATAGTCATGACATTTAGGAGGCAAGTACTTGCATAACTAAGGCTTAGCGGGACATGGAATGAATGTGGACAGGCTGGATTAGCATAGATAGACATGATGGTCAGCATAGACACTGTAGACTGGACGTACAGTTTTCATGCTGCACAACTGACTCCATGATTGTAACCAACTGTAATTGAAGCAATATTTACGACAATGAACAAATG
Organism: Leucoraja erinaceus; assembly: GCF_028641065.1. NCBI lineage: Eukaryota > Metazoa > Chordata > Chondrichthyes > Rajiformes > Rajidae > Leucoraja > Leucoraja erinaceus. The sequence continues at coordinate 9,581,648 of NC_073391.1, read as the reverse complement.
CCAACTGGCTTCTGACTATGACATGTCACATAATTCAATGATGGAAGGATTACATTATTACTAGGAAAACACTTAACTGGTTTCTATTTTTAGTTCCCTAATTTATACAGTCACAGTCTACTTCCACTGTGCAAGTGACAAGGTCAATATGGGCAGAGCTAATAATTGTAAGAAGTCTTTCATGAGTTCATACAAAACATAATATAAACTGCCACTATTTTCAACACTAAAGCTTTACAAAGAAAACATGCTAAACTTTAGGAAACAAAAGGATATCGAAGAGACCAAAATGGAGAAAGAAGAATAGACAACTAAAAATGATCTTTAAATAATGGAGCGGAAATTTAGATATTTAATTAGTCAAACTATAAAGACCTGTTGTTGAAAAGCTAGCGTTATGTAACATTTATGGACAAGGCATGCTTTGTGTATATATTACTATTTTCAACCTCACAACAGTCTAACATATCCTGTGATGTCTTCTCAGGCAACTTGGAGATAACCTCATTGTTCCTGGAGGTGTAAAGATAATTGAAGCCAATGGACAGATGGTCATACCTGGTGGAATTGACGTCCACACTCATCTGCAGATGCCATGCATGGGCATGAACAGTGCTGATGACTTCTATCAAGGAACCAAAGCGGCACTGGCAGGAGGAACCACTATGATAAGTAAGAAATGCGTGTTCTGTTTCCCTTATTTCAGATCCAGAAATAAGTTAAAATGGACCAATTTATGTAAACTTATGGCACTTTAAATAATTCAATGTAAGGGTCAAATTATTAAATTCACCATGTGAATTCATCAAGTGATATGGAGAAATAACAGTCTTTACCCAGGGTATAGACATATGTTTCTGTCATGAGAGAATTCACATCAGTGTCTTTAATGGGTATTTTTGTATTTTCTCATATCACTTGAGTTAACACACATCAGTGAACTTAATAACATGACCCTTACACACACACACATACACACACACACACACACACACACACACATATATACTAGACCAAGTGCAGACCCGTTGGGTCTGCTCCCCCAACGCAGCCGTTCCCTACCCATAGCCCCCACGGGAGACATGGTCCTCCAACTCAAGCGGCTCAGGAATCAGCAGTGCGGCTGTTTTTAAATGGCGTCTTTGAGGCGAGATGCGGGCGCCAGCAGCCGTTATGGTCGCTGGCCAGCAGGAGGCGACAAAATGAGTGAGTGTGGGGGGGGGGGGATGAGAAGGATTTTATTAAAAATGTACATAAACACGACAAAATTTAATGAGTGGATACTTGGAATGAAAAGTGAAATCTCTACCGAAATGGAAAAAATCAAGGCGTTTGTGGGTCGGGTGTTGGCGTAGCAACGAATCAAAGGCTGGCAGCCACAAGTCAGAAACACACACAGCCACACAGCCAGACACACACAGAGTTTTAATATTATATGGATATGTATATATACTAGACGAAGTGGGACCCGTTGGGTCCCGTCCCCTCAACGTGCAGTTGCGGGGTGGGGGTGGCCTTTGGCTTCACACACACACTAACCCACCCCTTGATAATATATTAACATTATTCATTCGCTCCTTTTACCCCATCTCCCGCCCTATTCACTCATGCATAAACCCCAATTGCGCAGGCATGTCTAGAGGGAGGAGGGGGGTTAGAGAGGGAGAGGGTAGTGATTGAAGGGTGGGGGGGAACGCTGCATCACAGGGGAGGGCTGGTTCCCGAATGCAATACTCCACCAGAGAGGGGAGGGGGGGGGGGGGTGGGGGGGGGTGGGGGGGGGGGGGGGGGGGGGGGAGAGGGGGGGGGGGGGGGGGGGGGGGGAGGGAGGGGGTAGAGAGAGGGGGGGAGGGAGTAGAGAGGGAGTGTGATGGAGAGGGGGTAGAGGGAGGGTGAGGGGGTAATGACCATTGTGAAGGTTCTGATGCTCGTGAGCGCTCGTGACATCGGAAGTGTTCGTGAGCTCAGTAGAGAGCCCACTTGCTCGTTCTTTCTGCATCTTTTGAAGAACGGGGTGGGGAGGGGTTGTGGGAAGGGGAGGGGGTGACGGCTCTCGCTGCGAGTGGAACATCGCGCAGCAGGCCCCGAGGAGAAAGTTCTGGAAAAGCAAGCCGGGAAGCTCGTGAGTGCTCATGAGCGCTCGTGACCTCAGAAGCCCTCAGAGTTTATTTGAATTATTTGAACATTTTCATAAATAACTCGAGAAATAATGCATCAAATTCTCAGATGAGGCGATTTTTGACATCATGGCGTAAATCTCTATCGGAATATGTAAAAAATTCACCATTAGCGTGTCGTGTTTTCGAGGAGATGTGAAACGCATACGAACATCACACACGCACGCACGCACACACACACACACACACACATACACACGCACATAAATACACATCTAAGGTCAGACTTGTAATATTATAAGATATATACCATCAATTAAGAATGGAATAGTTCAGTTATGATAAACTGATGAGCTGCCTTCTGGCTGACATAGATACCCTTAAGTACATTGTTGAATTCTCTTGCTCACAAATGTTTTCCTAATTCCGGACAAAAAAGCAATGTTATCACGCCATTAATAACCAAAGAGTGGGCAAGGTAGATATACTGTCAAATTAGCATTGTCACTCCAGCAGCTGTGATCATTACACTAAGTTGAGTACTTGCCTTTTTTACGAGCTTTGCCTTTTCAATCTGATGGTCTGTGGAGCACAAAGCCACTTATTATTTCCAAACAGCCAGACCCTTTTCAACATGCACATTAGGATCATTTTACAGGAGACCTGGTCACAGTGTGCGTTTGCATGCCAGTGATAAAATTCACAGAGAAGACTTGCCCAAATTTTAACTATTTCTTTACACAACACATGGACTGGGTGGCCAAACATTAACCACAGCATGGATTTCCACTTGGAACAGCCAATCCCAATTTCCATGACAATATAGCTCTTACGTCGGAATGCTCGGCATTGAAAGGAAGAGGGTAAAAAGGGGAAATTGCGAATGTGAAAGATTTTATAAACGCTGGAATGGACGTCTAAATTAACCGCATACATAATTTGTCTTTGTTGTACATCATAGTGGATCATGTCCTTTCCGAACCCGAACCTGGATCCAGCCTTATCTCTGCCTACGAGCAATGGAGAGAATGGGCTGACAGCAAGTGCTGTTGTGACTATTCTTTACATGTCGATATTACACGTTGGCACGAAGGCCTGCGCGAAGAGATGGAAACTTTGGTCAAAGACAAAGGTAAGTTGTAAAGTTTTAAGTGGCTTCGAGGGTGGAGATCGATCGATCTGTTGTCCATCAGATGTTCTCGACATTTGACTTCTTACAAGACACACCTCCAAGGTGAAGTTCACGAACTGATAGTGTGTGGAGCACTTACTATTTCCAAACAGCCACTGTTATTGTGGTAAATAAAAGCAACATAATGATGTTTTAATTTGTTGTGGTGACAACTGTGTATCCCATGACAGTTAATCTAGACTTTAATCCCTTTAGTGATAAATGCATGCAAGGAAGAAATATACCACGTGACTACCTTGTGCTCTAGTTAGTTCTGAAAAGGACCAGCTCGATTTTCCATCCATCTCCACCCATTGGGGCTACCCCCCACCCATGTTTTGATATTCGTTTGAATTTAATAGCTCATGTGGCAAAAAATAAATAAATATATGCCTATTGACCTGCTACATTGAAAATACATAAATGAAATTATTATAGAGGCAGAATTCTAAGATTATCTAAGCATGATTATGGCCTTCTTGACTAATGGTACATAGACACTAAATGCTGGAGTAACTCAGCGGGAGAGACGGAATGGGTGACGTTTCGGGTCGAGACCCTTCCTCAGACGGTACATTTGTTAGAGCTGTTCCTTTAACGTTTGCAGAACTGTAACAGAAGCATAGAGTGACGTGATGGTGATGCTAGTAGCAGAGTGGGCCAGCAGATGCAGCAAGCTGCTGTCCCCCAGCTCATGTGTAACACCACACACATATCTTGCCAATGCGAAAAAAGGAAAATAACACGTGGTGGAAATTTTAATTATTCATGAAGTGTTCCACGATTCTAAAGCATCAATATTTATCAGATCCTTTGTACAAGGCTGTTTATGGCCCTATGTTTGAGGACACCTCATTCCTTTGGGAGAAATGTTTCCTTAAAACATTTGTTGATACTCTTTGGTGAATCCCAATACTTTGCTCTGTGGCCTGCACACAACTTTTTAGATGAAAGTAAACTGAATTAAGTGAAGCACCGTTGTTAAACGTTTTAAGATACATTTTCGGTATGAACTGTTGCAGAAGGGCCAGTTGACCTTGCAGCACTTGGCACAATATTTATGTATTTTTTCTGCTTTGGTCAACTAGGTGTGAACTCCTTCCTTGTGTTCATGGCATACAAGGACAAATATCAGTGCAGTGACGCACAGGTAATAATCATGGATAATGGATAACATTCGCTTCTACTTGTCTAACTATACTTCCTGAAGCACAGATGTTAATAATGTGCCCTTTTTCCACTGGCAGATATATGACATCTTCAGCATCATCCGAGAACTGGGTGCTATAGCACAGGTGCATGCTGAGAATGGAGACATCATTCAGGAGGTAACATTTGGCTTTGATAATGTGTCTGAAGCTGAGCTATTTAAAGATGGTGAAAGTGGCACATGCAGTTTTCATAACTCAAGGAAATAAATGCTATTTCAATCTACAACGTAATATAACTAAGGCCTAATTTATTTTACCCTATCCCCCTCCCCAACTTCCCAGCCCCAAACATACATTATTAGACAACAGTAAAACCACATGCTCTCGTGGTTTGGTTTTAATATGTCACAATATAGACTAGAAAAGTTCAAAATGGCTTTATATCACCGCACTATGTCACCATGTTTCCATTCGTGGGAGAGTCCAGGACTAGAGGTCATAGCGTCTGAATTAAAGGGCGTTCTTTTAGGAAGGAGATGAGGTGATAATTCTTTGCCACCAAAGGCTGTAGAGGCCAAGTCAATGGATATTTTTAAGGCAGAGATAGATAGATTCTTGATTAGTACAGGTGTCAGTGGTTATATGGAGGGCAGGAGAATGGGGTTAGGAGGGAGAGATAGATAAATGAATGGCAGAGTAGACCTGATGGGCCGAATGACCTAATTCTACTATTTCCTCTGACCTGGTGACCACAAACAAGATGCATCAGCACAGTAAGTGATCCTATTGGAAAAAGGAAATACCTATCTTGAAGATATGACCAGGAAAGCAACTTCTTCCTGCTGGTTTGCCTGAGTTAATTGTCCAAAAATCTGTTCAAGGATAATGAGGAGCTGAAGAGTTAATGCTGATAATGTAAAGTATGACGTGATTGTACTTGGTTTTAAACAGTGCCAGAACCGCTGCTGTTTATATTATTAATGAGCCAATCTGTCCATAGGAGCAAAAGCGAATGTTGGAGCTCGGAATTACCGGACCAGAGGGACATGTTCTTAGTCGACCTGAAGAGGTAAAACAATGTTTAGCTTCCTTTGAAAGAACGTGCATCAAGAAAATATCTTGTCTAACTAACATTTGACTAAAAAAGACACAAAGTGCTGGAGTAACTCAGCAGGTCAGGCAGCCTCTCTGGAGAACATGAATTTAGTTTAGTCTAGTGATACAGCATTGAAATTAGGCCCGTCGGCCCTTTGAGTCCACACCCGCCATCATTTACCCATTCACACTAGTTCTGTCACTAGTTCACCACAAAAGGACACAAAGTGCTGAACTAAAGCAGGCAGCATCTCTGAAGAAAATAGATAGATGACACTTTATGTTGGCATGCATCTCCATATTTGAAATGTTACGATGCTGCCTGACCTGCTGAGTTACTCCAGCACCTTTTGTCTTTTTTGGTAAACCAGCCTCTGCAGGTCTTTTTTGTGTTTAACCTTTCACTTTCACTGACAGTGTGTAAATTATAACAGAAAACTAATCGAACCTTAATTTCTGATTTTTCCTTTGTACACATTTAATGGTTTACAAATGTATTTTAAAGTCACCACCTCTGAAGTGTGCTTTGGAAAAGCATGGTAGAGTGAGGACCACATCCTGTTGGACAGGACAATGTGTGTAGTGAATGGCTCAGTGGCCCTAAGACAGATTGGGGAATATTAATTATCGATTGGGAGCACATTACCTGTTGCCTTGGCAGGGGGAGTATGTAGAGAACATTTAAAAGGAGCCTGGAGGGAATGATTGAGTTGATGCTGAGCTGTAGTCGATGTTGTATGTGGCCCTGTCATCCAGAAGGTCCAGAGCAGTGTGGAGAGGCCAGTGAGTGAGCATCTGTTGTTGAACTGTTATGGCGAGAGGCAAGTTGACCACCCAGGTAATTTCTAAAGCAGGAGTATTTTTGTTCCATAACCAACCCCTCAAAACAATTCATTACAGTGGCTGCAAAAGCTACTGGATAGTAGTCACTGAGACGGGTCACCATGCTTGTCTTGTTCACTGATATGAAGCAGATGAGGACCTCAGACGCTGGAGCATGAATTGGAGCAATAAAATTGGAGCAATAAAATTTGAATACAAGAATACAAGAATACAAGAACACACCAGCCAGATGGTCCACAAGGGTCTTTAGCATTGGCCAGATACACCATCATGTATGGACACTCTGCATGGATTCACCCTCTTGAAGGATGCACTAAGATCAGCCTCTGAGACTAGCTCACAAAATCGTCAGGGGCTTTGGGGATTTGTGTAGGTGTGCCACTGATCTCTCTTTCAAACTGTGTCTATAGTGTGTTGACCATTTATGCCCATGACAGCTGTTTAAACAGCTCTTTGAAACTGCACTAAGTGTCAACAAGACATCTGCCCCAAGGACCCAGGCCCAGCAGAATGGGGTGATTGTGGATTAATAAAACAATACAGTGGTCCTCTCATCCTCACCTCGACTCCAGCTGCCATGATGCTCCTTTGTGTCGTCAGGGTAACTGGGTGATGCCGTCACTGTTCAGGGTCAGTTTAATTTATTACGTGTGTACCAAAGTACTGTGAAAAGCATTTGTTGTGTGCTAACCAGTCAGCGGAAAGACAATACATGCGTGTAATCAAGCCGTTCATAGTGTGCAGATACACGATAAGGAAATAAAGTTTAGTGCAAGATAAAGTCCGATCTATGATAGCCATGTTTAGGAATTGTGGTTGCCGTGGAGATTTTCAGCCTCGCCCTGCATCTGTTGGATTAATGGAATATATGTCGTCCCCTATTAATGTCACTGAGCACAGAGAGCTTCACTGTCAGATAATGGACATCTTGTACGTTGTGGATGTTTTGCCAGAACTATCCCAACTGACATCATCGAGTTGGCTGAATACTTAACACGTTGGAAGAACTCTCAAAAGCTGTAAATCTGGAAGGAATAAAGCACAGTGTTATTGGAAATATTTTGGCCATTTCGTAGAACATCGGATAAAGATTATAACGTCAATATTTTATAAAATTATGTAGCATTGCAGTATTTCTTATAGTACAACATTAGCGCTTGTCACTGCAAGCTTGCTTACAAATTTCATATTACACATAGCACTGTTGTCTCCCTGAATTGTACTTCTTTTCCTTCCATAGTAGCAAAGGTCTGTGTTAGGTATTTGGCCTCCTCCAATATGTTAACTTGCTATAATTCCTCTCTGTTTTGCAGCAACAAGATGGTTTTCATCTTCACTTAGATGAACTGTAGACTTATGTGAGCTTGTGTACTGGCCTTGTCCCTTCACTAGTACTCCTCTGCCTGCTACTAGTCTTCCTCCTTCCACTCTGGGATGAAAAGCCCTTTTATATTAGTGGCATTCCTCTTGTAAACTTGGCATTTCTCCTGCTATTCATATTGTTTACCACAATATGTGCATATTTTATACCATTATTGTTCTGTGCTGGGTTGACGGGCATGGACTGAATTGTGTTGTCTGTTCTCAACTCATCAACTCTGCATTTCGGCAGCTCAATGCCAAATGCTACCAAAGCTAACAGGACTTCTCTCAACCTCTGCTCATTAAAACCTTCATCTTGAATTCCTATCTCGGATCAATGAATCCGTCAAATCTTCCTGCTACCTCTTTGCATGGCAGGTTTTAATAATTCTCAGGAAAGTTTTGAAAACCTCTTCCACTGTCTCACTGACAGACTTAATTATTTGGTGCATCTCTCTTCCTTGGTGATAAACCAAATACATCTTTGCATTCGCCTGCTTTTTAATAGCCATTACCAACGCAGTAAGAAAAGTCTGCATTGTGAACACCTGATGCTGCAAGTCTGCTTACAAATGTCACAACTTCATCTGGAAAGAGTGTTTGAGTCCCTGGACAATAAGGAAGAAAGGAGTGAAGAAAGCAAGTGGTGCTTCAGGTTCCTGAAAATGGGGTCTCCTTGAATTACCAAACCTAGCTTGCATGATCGCTTTTCAGAATGTCTTTCTTCAGTCTGCAAAGATAACGCCTGAGATTCCAGTACGATCACTTTATTCTACTTCCCATTCACTCCGACTACTTTATTTGGCCTCCTCCATTTATCCAGTTGAGGTCAATGACCAGCACCTCATTTTCCACTTAGTATGTTAACGGCTGCAGGACGTAATGCCAACTTCAATCATTTCAGTTAATTTAGTCAACTGATTCACTTGTTTTTCATATTTCCTATCGTCAGTTTTTATTTCTCCTCGTGGTGTAATTGTTCTCCTCCTACTAACACCGCCCAGACATTGCCATTGCTTTGAGTTCTTTAACCCAACTCCATCTCCTGTCATTAACCTGGAATCCACTTTGTGAGGAATCTTTTTTCCTCTCTGCCACTTCCCTACTCTCTCTGCGAGCTAAAACTCTCATTTTTTTGTCTGCACCATTAACGCAGTTTCTCTCTCCACAGATGCTATCTAAGCTGTTCAATGTATACAATATTTCCTGGCATTTTTCAGATTTGCATTGTGTTTTACCTTTGGATTAATGGAAGGCATCTGCTTAGCTGTTCCATTCTGCTCTCTGTTTGCAGTAAGCTGGGCTCCAGAGTGTTGTACCTCTATTATCTGGCCACATTATCATCAACACTCCAAAAACCCATCTCTTTCCAGCCTCACCATACAATAACCTTCCGCAGCATAATCTGAGCTGCTCTCGACAGCAAGTCAGTGTTCCAAGGAAAGCCACATAAAGTTGATATAACATGATCACATGATGGTGGCGTGTGGCAGAGGCCTTCCCGTGGAATGCGGGAACTCGCCCTGAGGACCCGAAGACTCAGCGGACCGTGGAACCAGGAGGGAGCCACTGGTGGCGGCAGATGCGGGGAGCAAGAGCCAGTCAGAGGGTGAACCAGGGTAATGCCTCCTGCGTCTTCAAGGTTGGCCTCAGGAGGTGTGCCCGGGGCACATAGATATCCGGGCGAGGAGAGTATTACTGGTTCCCGGGCTGATCTGGTTGAAAGCGACAGAGGAAGAGGCTTTGCAGGAGCCAGGGGCTTGCCTGGATCAGGAACTGCACCAGTGGACAGAGCACGCGGGCGGACCGTACATTTGGGCTGTGGAAATGGCAGCAAGACATGGCGACGCCTGCAAGTGTAAATATGCAAAAATAATTTGACTGTGCAGTTACATATGTGACAGATAAAGCACCATTGAACCAATCTGACAGCACAACAGGATAGTGAAAGGCTTGGATAGAGTGGAGAGGATTTTTCCATTAGTGAGAGAGTCTAGGACTAGAGGACATGGACTCAGAATTAAAGGACGCACTTTTAGGAAGGAGATGAGGAGTCATTTCTTTGGTCAGTGGATGGTGAATCTGTGGAATTCTTTGCCACAAAAGGCTGTGGAGGCCAAATAAGTGGTTATTTTTTAAGGCAGAGATAGACAGATTCTTGATTAGTACGGGTGTCAGAGGTTATGGGGAGGAAGCAGGAGAATGCACTCCAGAAGGAGAGATAGATGGGACGAATGGCCTAATTCTGCTCCTATCATTTATGATCTTATGATTACAATATGCTGTCTCCAGTGACTGTTTTTACTTTAAATAATGTATAATGTAATTCTTGTCAAACTCCGTGGGTCCTGGTGAGTCATGTTGAATGTTTACTTCAGAGCTGTTTACTGCAAGGAAATGGCCGTCCTCTGCCTTAGCAACCCTTCCTGACGTGGAAAATGCCGAATGCTGCCAATTACCATGTTGCCACTAGATGGCGAACATTTCTTGCAAAGTAGAAACCGAAGCATTGCTGAAACAATGTTAAATCCATTGCACTGAAATATGTATCTGAAATTACAATCCACATATATAACATCAGATTTTACAATTAAACTCTTAGCTAACATCAATTATGGTATAGTCCACAATTAAATTTAATTATAACAAGATCAGTTTATAAATGCCTGAGTTTTTCATAAATGTGTAGGAAGGAACTGCAGATGCTGGTTTAAACCGAAGATGGACACAAAAAGCTGGAGTAATTCAGCAGGTCAGACAGAATCTCTGGAGAAAAGGGAATAGGTGACATTTCAGTGGGTCGTTGGGTGACCCAGTCCACCTAGGCCTACCTGATATCCCAGTTGCCAAACACTTCAATTCCCTTTCCCATTCCCACACCGATCCTTCTGTCCGAGCCTCCTCCATTGTCAGTGCAAATTGGAGGAACAGCACTTCATACTTCGCTTGGGCAGCTTACAACCCAGCGGATGAATATTGGTTTCTCCAACTCCGTCCCTCCACCACCCAAGTTGTAGCAGCTTCAAAGTCGTCTTGTTGAGTCTCATTGTCCGTAACCCATTTTCACCTGGCCCACAGCTAACAATGGCCTGTTTCCTATATCGTCGGTACTTTTTTTGCATTAATTCATCAGTTCTATATCTCTCATTTCCCTTTCCCCTGGTTCTCAGTCTGAAGAAGGGTCTCGTCCCGAAATATCACCTACTCCTGTTCTCCAGAGATGTTGCCTAACCCGCTGAGTTACTTAAGCTTTTTTGCGTCTATCTTTTTCATAAATACATTGATTCTGTTTGATTTAAGTGAAGGAGGCTACGTTCTATTACAGGTTCTGGAGGAGCGCTAAATTACAGCAGCCATAGGATTTATTTCTCAAGCTATTCATGAATGCAAAGCCCAGAGTTGCCAGTTTCATGGTGTTAAGATGAAGATAGATTTACTGTCATCACATATGACTTGTCATATAGAGTTGAAGCTGGGTTTGGTGTCTAATCATTCATGTTACAAATGTAATAGCTGTGCAATCACCAATGTTCTTATTATATATGTTATATATATCACAGTCATTACATTTACATCAGTTTGGAAAATGTAATTTTATTTTTCATGAGGGAGCAATAGGACAGAGGATAAAAATGGAATGTTGGGGCTTTTTAATCAGAGGGTAAAGGGAGGGATATGTGAAATACATTTTTCATCACCAAGGTAAAACTATGATCAAAATGTTTCTTCCAGGTTGAAGCAGAAGCAGTGTATCGTGCAATCACTATCGCAAGCCAAGCCAACTGCCCTTTGTACGTCACCAAAGTCATGAGCAAAAGTGCTGCTGACGTCATTGCTCAAGCGCGCAAGAAAGGTAGGGAGATAATTTTGACATGTTGCAGCTCATCTGAAAGTAGATGTTTTTCTTTCTTGCTCAGTCAGACTGGTTCTTTCAGATTATCTGGATCATATGCATCATGATCCTGATCATTTGTTTGTTTTTTGTTTAGTGATACAGCGCGGAAACAGGCGCTTCGGCCCACCGAGTCCGCGCTGACCAGCGATCCCCGCACATTAACACTACCCTACACACCCTTGAGACAATTTTACATTTACACCTAGCCAATTAACCTACAAACCTGTACGTCTTTGGAATGTGGGAGGAAACGGAAGATCTCAGAGAAAACCCACGCGGGTCAAGGGGAGAACGTACAAACTCCGTACAGACAGCACCCGTAGTCAGGATTGAACCCGGTCTCTGGCATTGTAAGGTGGCAACTCTACCGCTGCACCACTGTGCCACCCTTCTAATACTATTACGCTGTAGTTCCAAGCCTACAGTCATATCTCACCAGTGGAGAGGTTTACAGATATTCTGGAGCTTTCAGAGTCAGAATTATTCGGAATTATTGAATTGTATATATTACAGAAATTAAATATGAATTTTAAATATACATATAGCTGGGGCGGCACTGTGGCGCATCGGTAGAGTTGCTGCCTCACCGGGCCAGAGACCTGGGTTCCTTCCTCACTATGTGCTATCCTCTGTAGATTTTTTACATTCTCCCTGTGACGACGTGGGTTTTCTCAGGGTGCTCCGGTTTCCTCCCACATTCCAAAGATGTGAAGGTTTGTAGGTTAATTGGCTTCTGTAAAATTGTAGAATAGAACTAGTGAACGGGTGGTCATTGGTCAACACAGACTCGTGGGTGAAATCCTGTCTACACGCTGTATCTTTATACTAAAGTTCAATAATAAAATACAGAATTTTAGAAAACCATTAAACTGAAGAGTATTAAATACTCCTTTCCAGCTGTGCCCTATTAACAAAATAAAGGGATGAAAGTGGCATTAAAGTAGTTAATATTTCATCTCTATGCAAGAATGGGCCTTTATGGTCAGTCTGGGCCAAGGTCAAAATGAGTCTCTGTTTACTTCCTGGTGAAATAGGGGCTTGTAGGATGACATCATGCGCCAGATTTCACAAACTGAATTCAACCAAAATGTTTGCATTTCTTTATAAGAATAACATAAATCCCATCTGCAGGGTTATCCCAGGCCAGGGTTTTGATGACAAAATACGTTTTATAAAGAGAGATGATTTCTAATCTAAAATTAGACTTTAGATTCTTTTGCTGTTTTGCAAGTTCAGGATAAAAACTATTGCAATATTTTTAAAATAACTGAATATATGCTGGAGATTTCCAGTAACAGATAATATTAAGCAATTTGTTTCTCAGGAAATTAATATGCGGGGACAGTTTATTAAGTTTACTGAGTCTTTAAGGAAACATTGTCCATGGAAATTGCTCATGTCCTGCCAAAGATATTTGCTACATTGTCAGATAGTTTTTGCATTGGCAACAGTTCATTATTACTTTACCATGACTATCCAAATATTTCCTTACAAGAATGAATAGTTAAACCAAGTTGACTAGTTTGAGGATCAATTCTGGCGACTGGAAATGTATTTGTATTTCGTTAGGGGCTGGTTCACAAATTATAAAGTCATAAGGTCATATATGATAGGAATAGAATTACAGCATGTCATTCGACCCATATAGTCTACTCTGCCATTCAATCATGGCTGATCTATCTCTCCCTCCTAACCCCATTCTCCTTCCTTCTCTCCATAACCTCTGACACCCGTACTAATCAAGAATCTATCTATCTCTGCCTAAAAATTATCCACTGACTTGGCCTCCACAGCCTTCCGTGGCAAGGAATTCCACAGATTCACCACCCTTTGACCAAATAAATTTCACCTTGATTCTGATATTTATCACATTCATTTCGTGTTTCTTGCAAAGTGTCCCGTAATGAGTGAAAAAGGAAACTTAAACGTGTTTCAAATTTTGCACAAAGTACTCACCATTTCTCGGTCTGGTTTAACAGGTGCAGTTGTATATGGAGAGCCTGTCACAGCAAGCCTGGGGACTGATGGATCTCACTACTGGAGTAAGAACTGGGCAAAGGCTGCTGCCTTTGTCACCTCCCCTCCACTCAGCACTGACACGACTACCCCTGATTACTTAAATTCCCTCCTCTCCTGGTAAGTTGCCTCACTGCTTGCTAATAATGGTATATCTTTCTTTTTTTTGATTTTTGCAATGTGTAATGGAAGAAAATAGTGGCTCTAATGTGAAATAAAACTATGGAGAATAAGGTAAAATCAAACCATGTAATAGATCCATGCACTTATGGGATATGCGGTGAACACAATGAAATGAATTGGATAATTATGTGGTTAAAGCCTATAGCCGCTAGGCAGTTTGTATTCGTCTTAGCCAAATTGAAATCCTATTCTTTATAAGTAACAGGAGTTAATTTGTGCAGAGTAGAGAAAGCCTGTTCACTTAGAATAGTGAATAGTGGGAGTGAGATGCCCATTATTATCCGAATGGTGTCAGATTAGGAAAAAGGGAGTTGCAACAAGACCTGGATGTGCTTGTACATCAGTCACTTGAGGTAAGCATGCAGGTACAGCAGGCAGTGAAGAAACTAATGGCATGTTGGCCTTGATTGCGAGAGGATTTGAGTTTAGGAGCAAGGAGGTCCTACTGCAGTTGTGCAGGGCCCTGGTGCGACCACACCTGGAGTATTGTGTGCAATTTTGGTCTCCTAATTTGAAGTTGGATATTATTGCTATTGAGGGAGTGCAGCGTAGGTTCACCAGTTTAATTCCCGGGATGGCTGGACTGACGTATGATGAAAGAATGGGTCGACTGGGCATCTATTCACTGGAATAGGATGAGAGGGGATCTTATAGAAACAAATAAAATTCTTAAAGGCCTCGACAGACTAGATGCAGGAAAAATGTTCCCAATGTTGGGGTAGTCCAGGACCAGGGGTCACCATTTAAGAATATGGGGTAGGCCATTTAGGACTGAGATGAGGAAAAACCTTTTCACCCAGAGAGTTGTGAATGTGTGGAATTCTCTGCCACAGAAGGCAGTGGAGGCCAATTCATTGGATGTTTTCAAGAGAGAGTTGGATTTAGCTCTTAGGGCCAACAGAATCAAGGGATATGGGGAAAAAGCAGGAATGGGGACTGATTTTAGATGATCAGCCATGATCATATTGAATGGCGGTGCTGGCTCGAAGGGCGGAATAGCCTACTCCTGCACCTATTTTTCTATGTTTCTATGTTCAGATCTGACACACATGGTAATTTGCCTTTTAATTTGCTTCTGAACACAGTGGCGATTTGCAGGTTACAGGCAGTGCTCACTGTGCTTTCACCACTGCCCAGAAAGCCATCGGGAAAGATGACTTCCGACTGATCCCAGAGGGAGTTAATGGTATTGAAGAAAGGATGACCATTGTTTGGGATAAGGCTGTGGTATGTAAGCACTATAAAATATGCAGCATACACCTTTGTAATGAAAAGGAACTACAGATGTTGACTTACCAAAGAAAGATACAAAGTGTTGGAGTAACTCAGAGGGTCAGGCAGCACCTCTGGAGAACATGGATAGGCGACGTTTCGGGTCGGGATCCTTCTTCAGACTCAAGTCTTCTTCCGACTGAGAAGCATATACCATAGAATACATTTGTTGAATATTTCTAAAGTAAGTGATTTCAGCTTAGCTGTAGCTAACCAGAAGTATAACTAGATGCCAAAAGGCTTAAAATGGTGGATATATTTTCCTGTGTCTGGGGTCAGTGTAGTTTAGTTTATTATTGTCACGTGTACCAAGGTACAGTGAAATTCGTCATCGTAGAGAAATGCTGACAAAGGCAGACACAAAAAGCTGGAGTAATTCAACGGGTCAGACAGCATCTCTGGAGTAAAGGAATAGGTGACGTTTTGGGTCGAGATTGTTCTTCAGACTGCATTTCAGTCTGAAGAAGGGTCTCGACCTGAAACGTCATCTGTTGAATTACTCCAGCTTTGTGTGCCTATCTTTGGTTTAAACCAGTATCTGCAGTTCCTTTGTGCAGATCAAGGCTGAGGAGGAGATGGAAAAAGAGAATGTTGGTGAAAGGAGCCATTTAAAGTGGGTAAAAGGTGGGTAAAAGGTGGTGAAGAAGTCATTCTCCCAGCAATCTGTCAGGGCACTGAACACATGAATCGGAATGTCATGTTGCATCTGTACAAGACGTTGGTGAGAGTACACTTGAAGTTTTGTGTACAGTTTGAGTCGCCTTGTTTCTGGAAGGATGCCATTAAGCTGGAAGGGGTGGAGAAAAGATACACACATATGGATGTTACTGAAACTGAACACCTTGAGTTATAAAGAGAGTGGATAGCCTGGGCTTTTTTTTTTTTTACCTGGAATATAGGAGGCTGAGTTAGGGCCTTACAGAAGTATGAGGGGCATAGATAAGGTGAAAAGGGCAACTTTTTCCACACAGGATGGTGGGTATGTAGGATGAGCTGCCAGGTGGGTAACATTACACCATTTAAAAGGCATTTGGGCAAGTTCAAAGATTGGAATGGTTTAGAGGGATGTGAACCAACACAGACAAATGGGGCTAGCTCAGCTGGGCAACTTGGTCAACATTGATCAGTTGGGCCGAAGGGCCTCTTTCCATGCTGTATATTCCTATGACTCTGGATCCATCTGTTCAATATTCAGGCAAATTTTTTTTTGCTGATTCAATGCTGCAAAGAAAAGGAAATTCCCGGAGCCCGCTGCCGGGGATGGTTCTTATTTTAGCGGTGGAACAGGCGAAGGATGATGGCTGCAGCAGAAAAGGGTCCCTGGTCATCTTGGATTCCATGCCACTGCATTCTGATGCAGATTTGTCAAGGACCGTGTGGTGGCTGTCTGTGCACCAGTCTCCCCGCGTTAAATAAAGTCACGCACAGGCGTCCTCCATGCGAGGACAGTCATACTCGTTTCGAGTGACTGCCGATGATAATTTTAACAGAAAGTACAATATAACAGCTAATCATTGACCTTTTGTACGTTCCATGCAAAATAACCGTTCTAAATCATTTTTTTGTTATCATTTGCACGTTGCAGATTACAGGAAAGATGAATGAGAATGAATTTGTAGCAGTTACAAGCACAAATGCTGCAAAAATCTTCAATCTTTACCCCAGAAAAGGCCGAATTGCTGTTGGTTCCGATGCTGATTTAGTTATCTGGGATCCAGAAGCCGTCAAAATCATTTCAGCAAAGACCCATAATCTGGTAATATAAATAATTTCATTGTTTTATTGCTCAGATAACTTGCTAAAGTTGTCTAATAGCTGGAAGTCCGAGTGGATTTTTATTAGACCGTGATGGGGATTCTGTTCAAGAACAGATCTTATCTACAAAATCCAGTGTTACTTGGAGCACTCATTGACAAAGATCTGGAGGCCTACATTTTTCCTCTCTTTATCGATGTGCATATGCAGTAGTGTCAATACATTATAGTCCATGTCTGAGATTCTGCCGCATTCAGAACAACATTTTTGAATAAAATACACATAACATGTAATCATACTTAGCACAATGAGAGGCACATGCAGGAATGTAAATTGGATCACTTTTGACGGGCCATTATTGGGGTGAGCCAAAGCAAATGAGGCTGCATTTCTACCCATGACTTATAAAGTAAAGTCACATTTGATGAGGTTGTTTCCAATACACATACATTTCAGTTGGAATAATAACGTCTCCTAGATTTTGGGATCTACATCCTCAGCCAACAGATATTGCAACCTAAGCCCTCTGAAACCAATGGTAGGGGCAGATAATCAATGAAGGTGTAGTTTCCTGAAATGGTGGGATAATGAATGACAACTGTTGAGTTGTCTCCTCTCACACACCGTGTTTATATTCCTTCGGTGTTACTTTTAGCCTCTAGAAAAAAACGAGTACGAAGCCAGAATATCTCAATAGATGTCTGCATCCTGGGGGCATGAACATTGAATTCTCCCAATTTTGCTAGCCCTTGCTGTCTCCTCCACTTCCTATCTCTCCCTCAGCCCTCTGGCTTCTCCTCCTCTGTTTTCCTTTCTCCTTCCGATCCCCCCACCCCCCACCCCCCATCAGTCTGAAAAAGGGTTTGTTGCCTATTTCCTTCGCTCCGTAGATGCTGCTGCACCCGCTGAGTTTCTCCAGCATTTTTGTGTACCTTCACATCTCAATAGACAATAGGTGCAGGAGTAGGCCAATCGGCCCTTTGAGCCAGCACCGTGATTCAATATGATCATGGCTGATCATCCACAATCAGTACCCCGTTCCTGCCTTCTCCCCATATCCCCTGACTCTGCTATCTTTAGGAGCTCTATCCAACTCTCTCTTAAAAGTATCCAGAGAACTGGCCTCCACCGCCCGCTGAGGCAGAGAATTCCACAGACTCAAAGCTCTCTGTGAAAAAAGTATTTCCTCATCTCCGTTCTAAATGGCTTACCCCTTATTCTTGAACTGTGGCCCCTGGTTCTGGACTCCCCCAACATCGGGAAGTCAGTATAATTGATGTTCATTCATTGATGCTCCAATCCGCCCTCTTAGTGTCATGTATTAACAGAGCTGCCTCATATCATTGATTGCCATTACCTTATATGTTTTGTCCTGAGAAATTACAGAGGAAAACGCAGTGTACAAGATGCAAATCCGTTGATTAGCATTCCGTCTGCATCTCTAGTTTCTTCTAGTGTAGTATTTGAAGATGGAGCACTTATTTCCCCAGTATGCTTGAGACACAGAGTTTGGCAAGAGCAATGGGTGCTAATACATGGAATAAAACCTGAAATGCTGCCACAGAATTTTTTCACTGGTTGAAATTTTTCATATCTAAAGACAGTAAAGTTATTGAGCAAAAGAGGAAATCACTCCAGCAGAAGCCAATCTAAAATAAAAACTCACTGATGTGACAGCTTCTTTAGTCTAGTTTAGAGATACAGTACAGAAACAGGCCCTTCGGCCTACCGAGTTTACACCGACCAGCGATCCCCGCACATTAACACTATCCTACACACACTAGGGACAATTTACAATTTTACCAAGCCAATTAACCTACAAACCTGTACGTCTTTGGAGTGTGGGAGGAAACCAGAGCTCCCGGGGAAAACCCACACAGGTCACAGGGAGAACATACAAACTCCATGCAGACAGCACCCGTAGTCAGGATCGAACTCAGTTCTCTGGCACTGTAAGGCAGCAACACTACTGCTGTGCCACTGTGCCATCCAGGGAGACAGGACTAGAATTGAAATTGTAGATCTTTGTCCTCTCATCGCCTGCTACCTTACAGATGTCTTGGACACAGGATTGACTGAGTTAAGATATTTCCTTGCCCTGTTCTGTGATGCTACCACCATTAGTCATAGTCAATGAAATGTAACACAGCAAGAGATCAAGAGATTATTGACCAAAGACCAAAGGTCAGACTTCAGCCCTTCCTGATGAGGACCAGCTCATCAACAGGATCTTCCTTGATGTAAAGGGATTATGTTTGCATGCTTGGCACTAGGCTCCTGAAACAGCCACTATACTTATCATGGCATCAAACTACTAGATGGTCAGAAAAAAAAGAGTCAATGATGGACTGAAAGCTTGCTTGAAAAAATGCGACATCTTCATTGACTCCTCGGGATCTTCTGGCTTCTGCTCAAGGTGGAAAGGAAGCATTTTAACTGGTGTTGAGAAGCTCAAGATGATACATCAGTGGGAGGAACACACCAGCCCCCAAATTACACTAATGTCTGTCCCCTTGGCCTTCCCCTGACCCATCTATACAACAATTTAGTGACCCCCATTGCCATCAGTAGTAGAAGAAGCAGATGTGCATAAGTGTTAGCATGTAGGTTTGTGCATGTGTGTACAGGTAGCTGTGGGCGTGATGAATGTTGGCTTTGACGTCTCCTGCAACCCTCACCTTTGCCTCCATCCCCACCCTCAGAGCACACTGTCCTTTCTGGCTTGCATTTCCCCCATCAAGATCTCAAAGTACATTTCTGAAAATTTGAGTAACTTTTCCTCTTCATTGTGGACTCTGACCCCTACAAGACTACAATAATATATACTGCTGACTTCTGGCTGTCATGGTGTGCCTTACAGAGCTAACACCCTTCTGTGACTACTACACTGCCAAGTGCTGGCAGCAGTGTTCGATTTGGCCTAGAAACTGCACTCTTCCCATTTTTAACCATTCTTTCTGAGTGCTAGTCACCCTAAAGCTATTTCAAACATCATTTTGATTCATTTCTCAGTGGGCATATGATTGGGTGCTAATGTTGGGCAATGTCATTTTTAATGCTCTAAAATAAATATTTTTCCGTGACGTTATAAGATGACCATTCATCCCTATCACTTTATGCCCATTTTCAGACCCATTTCCCTGTAACCTCTCACAGGTTGCTCTTTGACATTCGCCAATCCTACCTATCAGTCACACTAGGGTAATTAACAGTGGCCAATTAACCTATCAGTGCGTCTTTTGTTACATGAGAGGAAACCAGAGCATCGAGGAGAAACACATATGGTCAATGGAAGAACATGCAAACGTCACACAGACAGCACCCAGAGTCAGGATTAAATCTGTGGCACTGTAGCACCACTGTGCCAACTTGATGATACAGGTGAAAGCCAATAATTAGGCAACTATTTTAAAGAGTTTTGAAGTTAGATCAGGAGCTACTTACAATATGGGTATTGAAAGTCAACTTTGTAAGATGGTCATGTCAAGCGCACACTAGATGGTGTGAAATGAAAATTGATATCATTGCTGCATTATGTTTCCTAGGCAATTGAGTACAACATCTTTGAAGGGATGGAATGCCATGGTGCTCCTTCAGTGGTTGTAAGTCAAGGTAAAATAGTCTTTGAATACGGGACGATTCATGCCACAGAGGGAACTGGACGCTTCATTCCCAAAAAAACATTCCCGGACTACGTTTACAAAAGAATAAAAGCAAGAAGCAAGGTAAAATGTTTGATCTTTCTGCATCAATATTCTATAGACCAGGCAATTAATTGTGAGGAGAAACTTCAATTGATATCTCTCCAATCAGCAAAAATAATTGCCTTCTTCACTGGATAAATAGGTGTGCATCAGGTCAATGCTTATGTTACCAGACTAGAAATATATGGGGTTGAAATCAATACATTTGATGAATGGAAATTAATTCTCTTTTTTTTAAATAAAAATCTGCTTGAAATCTGAAAATATAAAAGTACAACTATTTTACAAAGGATATTGAACATGAAGCATTGAGTGAAATGCGTGCAATCATGGTATGGGAGGAGCATTTACTTTGTTTCTTAGGACTGTTTATAATGTGTTTTGGTCCAGGCAAAGTGCTTGGTTGCAAGCCTTGGTTTAAATTAATTCATAGCTGCAGTTGTTTGCCAATTTCAAGCTTTCAATGTTGATAGAGTAGAGTAAAGTCCTGAATTCATGCTTTAGTGCGGAAGTGCTCAACCACCTCTTTCTTTGATTCTTTCATGGCTACATTTCTACTCAATTAAGAACAAAAAGAAAAGCAATAGGAATGTTGAGATTATAAGCGGTTAACAGATTATGGACAATGTTGCTGGTTACCACTTCCAAATTTATGTGATGAATGGAATCTATTGATTCTGCTGGCAATGATTTTGAGAATTAATATTATTTGAGTCAGAGTCGTAGAGTCCGGCCGAATTTGCCCATTCTGACCAAGATGCCTAATCAACACTAGCCACACATGACTGCATTTGGCACTTATCCCTCTAAACCTTTCCAATCCAAGTACCTATCCTATCCAAGTTCCTATCCAAATGTCATACATTTGTTATAGTATTTTCCTCAACTACCTCGTCTGGCAGCTCTTTCCATAGGAGTCTTTTTACAATAATGTGACAAAGGGGGTCAATCTTCATTCACCTGATCATGTAGTAGAATAGTGCGTCCATCTGTGTGGGCACCGCAACGCGCATTACACGATCATCCATACAAACGTACGTTGCAATGGACCCGCAAGGGTTTGGTGTCCAAGAAAACGAACGTTACATTATTACAGAAAACCAAATTATATCCATAAATAGAATGGATTTGGATTATAGATTTGAGCTATATCGATGGCCGATGATTCGTCGGAAGTTTTGATTTGGGATGATTTTTTAGTAAGTAAAATGTCTCTGTAATGGTCGTTGTGGAGCTTCCGGAGGTTGACACGAAGGAATGAAGTTAACGACTCGGTCCGTACGAAAGGTAAACAAGAGACAGTGCGTTGCCAAATTGAAGATTTGCTCAGTTTCTTAGTTTTGATGACCAATTTATGCCCAAAGAATTGTTTTTATTGACTTAAAAAAAGTCGGAAAATGTATCGTAAACGGTCGTTTAATGAAAATTTGTCTGTTACGAAAAATGACTTTTGGTCTTGAAGTTACCTGATTTATATCTGTTTTTTGTAAGGTGTGACATGATGGGTAGACAGTGTATTGGTGCAAAAATCTTAATAATACTCTCGTTCCTCAAAATCTCTCCGGTATTGTAAAAAGACACATATACCCACCACCCACCTTAAACCTATGTCCTCAGATTCTTGATTCCCTTACTCTAAGTAAAAGACTATATGCATTCACCCTATCTATTCCTCTCATTATCTAATACACTACTATAAGATCATCCCTCATCCTCCTGCACTCCAAGAAATAAAGTCTTAGCCTGCCCAACATCTCACTATAGCTCAGGCCCTCGAGTCCTGTCAACATCCTCGTAAATGTTCTCTGTACTCTTTCCAACTTAACACCAACTTAATACCAGGGTGACCAAAACTGAATGCAATACTTAAAATGTGCCAACGTTTGTACAATTGTAACATAACATCCCATCTTCTATACACAATACCTTGTCTGATGAAAGCTAGTGGACAGAAAGCCTTCTTGACCACTCTATCTACCTGTGGCACCATTTCGAGATGTGAGGGATCTGTGTACCTGCACTCCTAGATCCCTCTGCTCTACAACACTGCCAGACCCCGTCATTCACTGTGAAGGTCCTGCCCTGGTTTGACTTCCCAAAGTTCAACACCTCGCACTTATCTGTATTAAACTCCATTAACCATTCCTCAGCCCACTTGCCCAACTGATCAAGATCCTGCTGTAATTTTTGATAACCATCTTGGCTATCGATGATACCACCCACTTTAGTGACATCTGCAAACTTGCTAATCATGTCTTCTCCATTCACATCCAAATATTTGCAATAAACCACAAAGAGCAATGGGCCCAGCACTGATCCCAGAATCACACCTCTGGTCACCGTCCCCCATTCCAAAAAAATAACCTTCCACCATTCCCCTTTGCTTCCTTCCATGAAGCCAATTCTCTATCCAGTCAGCTAGCTCCTTCTGGATCCCATGAGATCTAACTTTCCAGAGCAGCCTACCATGCTGACCATCGCTAATCAGCCCCTATCTCTCCAAATGCATATATATCCTAATCCTCTCTGGTAACTGCCTACTAGAAATGTTAGGCTTCCTTGGCTTCTCCTCACAGCCCTTCTTAAATGGAGCACATTCGCTACACTCCAATCTTCCGGTACCTCGCCCATGTATAATGATGATTTGTATATTCAGTCAGGGCACCCTCAATTGCTCCTCCGGCTTCCCACAGTCTCTCCGGATATATCTGATCAAGCCCAGGAGATTCATCTAACTTCATAGATAGGATGTTCAGCACCTCCTTGACCATAATGCAGAATCTTCTCAAGACATCCCTAGTAACTGACCTAAGTTCCCTGGTCTTCATTAACATTCTCCACGGTAAAAACAGAGGAGAAATACTAAATGAGGACCTTGCCCATCTCCTGTAACTCCAGCCACACAGGACTGCTTTCTAGTTATTTCTAGTTATCTCTAGTTACCCTCTTTCTCTTAATTTACGTAAAATCTCTATGGATTTTCCTTGATATTATCTGCCAGAACTATCTCCGACCACTCTTTGCCCTCTTTAATGTATCCTTAAGTTTGCTTCTCAGTTTGTGAAACTCCTCACGGATGCCACCCTACACTTGATGCCACCTGCCTAGACCTTTCCCACGCTTCCTTTTTCCCGACCAGAACCTCAATTTCTCTCGTCATCCAAACTTTGTTACTCCAACCTGCCTTGCCCTTTAGTCTAGCAGAAACATGCATGCCCTGAACTCTTGCTATCACACTTTTAAAATCATGCCTCTTTCTGGACATTCCTTTGCCTGCAAAGAACTTACTCCAATCAAAATGAACAAGTTCCGGTGCATTTCTATTACCCAAATTGTTATAAGGCGAGGAAACATTGTGCAGGGAAATTCAGGAAGGGACATCCATCATTGATTGGAAGTAGAATCTCATGAATCAACGAATCAAGCTTGACTCTTGTCATGAGATCATGAGATCATGTCTGGAAGATCACTCCTCTCAGAGACAGCGTCCTCTCAGTCAGCTCCGCCAACTCACCATTCATCCGAAGATCCACCTCATTGAAGGCAGAGCTATCTCATACCAGCACACACATATATTAAAAGTGATACATTTTCATGGAAACGCCATGCATAATGCAGTTAATTGAAGAAATAAATACCATTTTGTTTTGAATGGCTAGAAACATATATTCCTGAAAGAAAATCTAAATTATCCTGAACCATATTAAGATTTTGCATGTTAGTTATTATATTTGGGTAAGATCACATTATTACTTGCTGCTCAATAGACCAGTATCAAAACGTGATTATTTTTTATAGCTGGCTGAAATCCGAGGTGTTCCAAGAGGGATATATGATGGTCCTGTCCAAGATGTTACTGTGGTTCCCAGAGCCATGACACCAATTCCATCTGCTCGGATGTCTCCAGCTAAACAACCTGTTCAGCCTCCACGAAACCTTCACCAATCTGGGTTCACTCTGGCTGGTAGGTAAAACAAATGATTGATTAAATGTATAGTTTAAATCCTCACAGGTCATGAGATGAGATGAACTTGATTGAAGTCACTTTGATCCCATTATCAATAAGAATATAGATTATAAGAGCTTGGAAGGTATGTAAATAGGAAGGTTGTAGAGAAAGTAAAATCTGGAGTCTCAAAGGGGGAGTCAAGGAAAGTTATACTTTGCGATAAGAAGATAGGGGCATTAATCAAATGTTTAGTATCAGTCTTCATCATAGAAGAGACTATATATATTCCTGATATAGTGAAGCATTACGAGACTAAGGACATAAGAGTAAGGACATAAGTAAAGCATTTAATGTTAATAAAGAAGGAATTTTCAAGAAATGAGTACAATTATAAGCCAACAGATGTTCTGAATGTAATCTTCCAATGTTGTAATCTTCCAATGTACACTGGTGATTATGTGCAGTCACAGGGATTTTTCGAGATTTCCTCTGTCTAGTAACAGGCATGTGGATAACAGCGTAGCAAATGTAACACTGTTTTCAAAATGGGAAAGAGAGAAATAAATAAATGTGAAATTGCAAATAATTTAACCTGACCTCAGTTGTCCAGCAAAAATATGGAATCCATTATAAAGAAAGTGATAACAGGGCATTTTAGCATAACATGATTACAGAGAGTTCACAAAATCTATGGAAAGGAATGGGGGTGTACGGAAATACTATATTGTTTATGGTATTGTATTCATGGAATGTAAAATATCCATCCACTTGATCAAATGGATGTAATTAATTTGATGGCAGTGTTTAAAGAGCAAGGGGGATTTCCTGGTTATCAATTTTGCTTTAACCTGGATTACAAAAAGAGGCTTTCAGGTCACTTATTGCATTTAATTGGAACTTACAAACCTAGAAATAGTATTGTAGTCTCTCTGTTTTTAGTGCAAGGCAGTCCAGTCTCAACATGCAGAGTACATAATATCCAGGTGAAATGAATTCAGATGTGAAATTGGTCTGTGTTTCCAGGTGTTTCTTGCAGTAGGCATGCCTAATATCCTCCCAGTATCAGGTGCATACCAAATGATGACATTACTTGCCCGACACTCGCGTGCACACATGCCAGTGTATGTCGGAGTCAAACACTCCACAATAAGATTGTCATAGAAAACAAAGCAGAATTAGGAATATAAAAAGCAAAGAAATACCAATCAAGATCAACAAGGTACATGCCAGGAAGAAGGTCCTGTGGATGAGAAGACTTGATGGCCTGGCAGGCCCTCTGTAGGAGCTTGGCATGGGTGGCTACAATAATCTTCTCCCTGTGAGCTGGAGCAATGCCGACACAGATGACTGTATGTGGAGGGGGCGTACACAAGGTGCCACACATAGACCATGTTGCTGGAAGCTTTCAACATAAGCGGAGTTGGGAACCATTGTTCAACGAGGAGGACTTTGTGCAGTATTTATCCAGGTAGTTGGTCACGTTGTGCAGGAAGGAACTGCAGATGCTGGTTGACATCAAAGATAGACACAAAACGCTGGAGTAACTTGGCAGGTCAGGCAGCAACTCTGGAGAGAAGGAATGGGTGACGTTTCAGGTCAAGGCCCTTCTTCAGATTGGCTGAAGAAAGGTATCAACGCAAAACACCACATTCCTCCTCTCAAGAGGTGTTGCCTGACCCGCGGATGTACTCCAGCGTTTTTTTTGTATATTTTTTTATCACTTTTATTGGTGTTAAGGATTAATACACCTATATCTTATCACTTATTGTACCACTTTTTTTGCCTTTAAAAAAGAAAAATAAAAGTTAGTAAGGAAAGTATGTTTCTTTTGTTAGGAGGATCCCCTTGCCTCCTTTAGCGAAGGAAGTCAAGAAAAAAGAAATAAGACCCTGCAAGAAAAGAAAAAAAAAAGAAGAAAGGAAAATCAATCGCTCTATTGTAACACAAAACTCCGCAAAAAAGGATATACCAACCGTGTTTTTATTAAAAATTTATTTTATACCCCCTTACTCCATCGTTTTGTGTGTATATTAGTTGATCACTTTGTTGGTGTTAAGGATTGACCTACGGGTCCCTTAGTTTGCCTTGAGAAATGGTAGTTTGTATGTTTCTTTTAAGGATCCCCTTGCCTCCTTTGCCTCACCCTGCATCCTCCCACCCAAACTGGGAAATGGCATTGTGGAAGATGAACAGGAATATCCCCTGATAGTCGCAGCCTTCCTCTTGCTCCAACTACTCTACAGGTTCTAAATAAAGACTCTCAGGCTCCAGGTTTCCTTGCCTTACTTCATTTAGGATCAGTTTTTATCTTTGACATGTCTTCACAATGAAGCCTACAAACCTGATGAGTATGGAATCAGAAAGTGCCAGAAATACTCAGCAAGACAGGCAGCATCTTTGGAAAGATAATTATATATCCACTTTGGTGGCAAGAACAGGAAGGCAGATTATTATCTGGATGGTGTCAGATTAGGAAAAGGGGAGGTGCAATGAGACAGACAATGTACAGCAGGAAGTGAAGAAAGCCAATTGTTGGCCTTCATTGCGAGAGGATTTTAGTTTAGGAACAAGGAGGTCCTACTGCAGTTGAGACCTGGTGAGACCGCACCTGGAGTATTGTGTGCAATTTTGGTCTCCTAATTTGAGGAACGGCATCCTTGCTATTAAGGCAGTGCAGCGTAGGTTCATGAGGTTATTCCTGGGATGGCGGGACTGTCATATGAGGAAAGATTGGAAAAGCTGGGCTTGTATTCATTGGAATTTAGAAGAATGAGAGGGGATCTTATAGAAACATATAAAATGATAAAAGGACTGGACCAGCCAGATGCAGGAAAAATGTTCTCAATGTTGGGGGAGTCCAGAACCAGGAGCCACAGTCTAATGGGCCTGTCCCACTTAAGCGACTTTTTCGGCGATTTCCAGCACCCATCATAGGTTGTTGCAGGTCTCCGAAAATGTTCAACATGTTGAAAATCCAGCGGCGACCAGGAAGACGCCACAACTCTTTGGGTGACTGAGGAGACCACTCACGACCATACAGATGACACCCAGGCGACATGTAGGTGAATGGTCGTGAATAGTCGATCAAAAAGTCGTACCTTGTTCTCGTCACCGCTGGATTTTCAACATGTTGAAAGTTTCCGGCGACCTGCTGCAACTATGACGGGTGCCGGCAAGTCGCAGAAAAAAATCGGGTAAGTGAAACAGGCCCATAAGAATAAACGGGAGGCCATTTAAAACTGAGATGTGAAAAAACGTATTCACCCAGAGAGTTGTGAAATTGCGGAATTCACTGCCACTGAAGGCAGTAGAGGCCAATTCACTGGATGAATTTGAAAGAGAGCTTGATAGAGCTCTTGGGGCTAGCGGAATCGAGGAATATGGGGAGAAGGCAGGCACGGGTTACTGATTGTGGATGATCAGCCATGATCACAATGAATGGCGGTGCTGACTCGAAGGGCCAAATGGCCTCCTCCTGCACCTATTTTCCATGTTGCTATGTTTCTATCGGCGTTTGGGAAAGTAGGGACTGTTTAGAGATAGTCGTCACAGATTTGTGTGTGGGAGATTGTGTCTCATGGATGTGATTGCATTTTTTTTAAGATGACCAAAAAGATTGATGAAGGCGAGGCAGAGGACCTTGTCTACATTTTCTTTACAAGGCTTTTGACAAGTTCCTGCAATATAGGCTGGTCTCGAAGGTTAGATCATATGGGGTCTGGCCAGTTGGATACAAAATTGGCTAGGTGGTGGAAGGACCCAGAGAGTGATAATGGAGGCAGCTTTTCAGGTTGTAGATCCGACCAGTGGTGTAAGTAAGTAAGTAAGTTTATTGGCCAAGTATTCACATACAAGGAATTTGCCTTGGTGCTCTGCCCACAAGTAACAACATGACATACAGTGACAGTTACGAATGACTCAGAAAAAACTAAACATTAATAATAATAAAACATTCATTATAAAACACCATTGATCAAGCATTTGAACCAACAAAATACCAGATCAAAGGGAGGCTACAGACTTTTGGCTGTTGAGTAGAGCAACTACTCGTGGATAAAAACTGTTTATATGTCTGGCTGTGGCAGCTTTGACAATCCGGAGTCGCCTTCCAGAGGGAAGTGATTCAAAGAGTTTGTGGCCAGGGTGAGAGGGGTCAGAGATGATCTTGCCCGCTCGCTTCCTGCCCCTTGCAGTGTACAGTGTGCTGCAGGGATCAATGCTTGGCCCGCTGTTGTTTGTCATCTCTGCAATTTGGATGTCAATGTAGGTGATGTGATTATTAAGTTGCGGATTAATTAAAATTGGTGATGTAGTGAAGATGGTTGTCTGAGGTTACAATGTGATCTGAATCAACCTGGAAACTGGGCAAAGGAATGGCAGATGGAATTTAACTCAGGCAAGTACAAAGTGATGCATTTTGGAAAGATAAATCAGGGCAGGTCAAACACAGTGAATGGAAAGGCATTGGAGAGTGTTGTCGAAAAGAGAGATCTAGGGGTACAATTACAGAGTTCCCTGAAAGTGGTGACACAGGAAGACAAGGTTAGTCAGAATGCATATGACATGCTTGCCTTCATTGGGCAGGCATAGAGTAAAAAAAGTGGTCCATCATGTTACAGCTGTACAGACAGTAGTGAGACTGTACTTGGAATATTGTAGGAATCACACATAGGGTGGTGTGTATATGGAACAAGCTGCCTGAGGAAGTTGTAGAGGCATGTACAATTACAATGTTTAAAAGATATTTGGACATGTATATGGATAGAAAAGATTTAGTGAGATATGGTCTAAACATAAGCAATTGGGATTAGTTCATGTGGGCATCTAGGCTGGCATGAACAAGCTGATCTGAAGAGCTTGTATAACTTTGTGACTAAAATATTGTCCTCAAGGCTGCATGGTGCTCAGATGGAAGATGAGATGTTATTCCTCAAAATGCATTGGGTTCACTGCAGCAGCACACAGACAGCTGGGTCAGAGTGGAACTGGGATGATGAATTACAGTGGCAGGCAACAGGAAAGTCATGACACTAAGTGCTGGAGTAACGCAGCGGGTCAGGCAGCATCACTGGAGAACATGTATAGGTGACATTTCAAGTCGAGAACCTTCTTCAGACTGATGGAAGGGTGAAGAAGGGTCCCGATCTGAATCGTCACCTATCCATGTTCTCCAAAGATGCAGCCTGACCCTCTGAGTTACTCCAGCACTTTGTGTCCTTTTGTGCAAACCGGCATCTGCGGTTCCTTGTTTCAACAAGAAAGTCAGGTTTGCTCTGCAGACTCAATGCAAATGCTCTTCAAAGTGTTCATCGAATTTATGTTTAGTTTTTCCAATGTAGATAAGGCTACATTGCAAACATCGAACACAGCACAATAGATCAGAAGTCCAAATGGTTCAGTGTTTCACCTGGAGAGATTGTTATATTATTGAAAAGAAGGTGAAAGGATGGGGCGTTGCATCACCTGCAAATGCTTATATTTGAAAATGAATTTTGAAAATCAATGATGAAGCCATTCTCTTAGAAAATGCTGCAACATCACATCACAAATTGTGTTGCCTTGTGTCTCTTCCAGGTTCCCAGGCCGATGACCACATTCCTCGCCGTCCCACCCAGCGCATCAGTGCACCCCCTGGTGGCCGTTCAAACATTACAACTCTGGGCTGAATTTCATCCTGATGAATCTGATTGAAGTGATAATCTCAGAGCCCTAATATTGCTGCAGGTTTTGTCATCTGAGGCTCAGATATATCCTAACAAGCAGCAGAGTGCAGTACAGTATTTTCTGCAAAAGATGGTCATGGCGTCATTGCCTTTAGCTGATAAATGATGCATTTGTAAACTTTTTGATCTGCCAAATAATTCAAGAGGTACCGTTTTTGTATTGTAAAAAACCCCATTAATTTATATTAATATTTGATTTAATTGGGATGTAATACACATTGAGACAACTATTGTTTCACCATTGTGACTATGTAAAGTTGTATTTGTGTTCATTTGAAAGCATGATAGTGATATTGAAGGTAATGTGACATTTACTTTGTATTTCCACAGGAATGTGACAGTATAAAACAATGTAACACACACACATCGGTTGTAAAGATTTAAAAATATTTGAATAACTTTCTACAGCCACTTGCCAGAAGTAACTTAAACTACAGAGGTGCAGGCTGATATTTCTTAGGTATGCACTGCTACAGGGTAATCATTCAAAGTTTTTGACAATTAGCAAGACTACATTATAGTGAACCAAAAAGGTATAATTTTCCTGACACATTATGTAAAGGTGCATTTTTATGTTTTAACTTTTAACATAGCTGTGGAAATGTGTTAAGTGTTGTTGGTGATGACCTAGTAATATTGGAATGGCTGCATTTGAGAAGAGGTATTGGGCTACCTGTTTCACCCTATTACTCTGGGCAGTGAATTGACAAGATTAAATCATGCAGTCATCTAGAGCCTTGTCTGTTTTCATTCCCTTGTAAATGATGGCAATGAAAATCAAAGGTCTTCAGTGATAATCTGCCCAAAGAAAGAAGGTGAAACTTAGTCCCAGTGTATCTGAATTGCTTCTGCTTGCCGTACCATTCCGTTGCTTTCCACCTGTACTGGAAACCATTGTGCATAAAATAAGACTGTGTTACCGCTGACTTGGCTTAGTGTATTAAAGTAATCATTTTTAGTTTACTGAACCAGCCAACCGTATAATTCCAGTTAGTGCCAGTGCAAGTGAAGTAAATGTTGTACTGATTTACTCAATAGAAAAGTCCGGCTCTCTGTCTTTTGCTAGCCTTAATAAGTTGGATTTCACACAGAGATCCAGAAACTTCAAAATATTGGTCTTTGTACAAAGCAAATTGTAATTCCTTTAAATGCCAGTGCTGTTGTATGTTTAACATGTTTTTGCTTGAATGTCATTAAGATAAATTAAAAATTTGGGAAGGATTAAATAGTTGAAATATGTTGTGCAGACTTCATTTTTAACTCTTAGCTGATTTTTGACTTTAGTGAGTTGACTGTTTTATAATTTTTATAATTGTTACTTGACCAATCTGTGGTGCTAACGTAGCTTGGAACAAAAACAAAAAAATTATGTTAGACAACTTGAAGAAACAGTATTAACCTTTGAATGCCACACTGTCTAAATACTCCACAACATCTTCTCAAATGCCAGTCATCTTATTATGGTAAACGTAATCTGCTATGTAGTGAACTGCATTCAATTCAAACAAATGTGTTTTACTCCAGTCTTATACTTCAATCTGATACTCCAACTCAAATCTGCTTCGAACCAGATTTTCATGTTGATGTCCATCTGCAGTTTATCTGGATTCGATGTGGTGGGCAAAGCTTCCAGCAAAATGATACAGTCAGAGTTACTAATGAATTTTACAGAACATGCAAGGCCTGAAAGCTTTGTACGGTGGCAGTGTTTCAATCTAATAATTCACTTTGTCCAAATAAAATTGTTATGGGAAAAAAATCTGTTCATGATTCTGATTTGTACAAACATCAAAGAGACATTGCAAGAACAATAATGAGGAACTTTAACAACTAAAGTGTCTTTGGGCTACGACTGGCACAGATGTTATCATTCTAAACAGATGAAATGTCAAGGGGCGTCAGAGAAGGGCTAATCCCATTTGCACTCGGGAACCAAAATGGTAACATAAATATTTCATTCATCTTGTTTAAGTTTCTCTGTCCGACTATGTTTTTTTTAAACACCCTTTATTTGTAAAATTACATAGCTTAGTAATAATTATACAGTTAGTTAAGCTAGACTTGCAATATTTTTATTCATTGTACCAAGCTTATCAATATGTCAACATGTTTCCTAGTATTTCATTCTCAACGACTGAATCGGTGAAATGATTGAGAGTCGAAGCGCAGGGCCCAGCCCCCCCAGGGTTAAATGGTTGGAGGACCCAGCAAGATGGTCTAGCACTCAGAGCTTTTGCAGCGTTGCACTCTGAGCTTCAGAATGGTCCTCATTACATACCTCTCCACAGAGGCATGTGCTCGCCAGCATTCAGTTTCAGATATCTCGGACCAGAAGACCAGCGAGTGTCAAGCAGATTAAAGTGCTCCTTTCAACACGATCATTATTCTCCACCAGTGGTCGGGTCAATATTTATCTCAGTCCGTTTCTCTGGGAACAGCCCATAGAGCACAGAAAGAGGTCTGGGTAAAGCAGCTGTGCCCATTCTTGATCATCTTGGCAAATGCACAGTCTGTAAGGAGCTCTATGACCATCTCACCTGCACCACGGGTCCAGCAGTGTATGAAGGATGTGATGGCTGGGCCCTTCTCACCATTTGTGTGAGAGTTCCGGTGATGAAGCATTCTGCCTGCTTAGGGAACCAGGCAACAGGAGCTACCATCTCCTTCTCCAGCAGAGTTTCCTGGACACTCCATGTGCACCACCGCCTGCTTGACTTGTGGTCAAAGATGCTTTTCTGCAGGAACATTTCTATAAGGGAGAGGTGGTGAGGGAGGCATGGTCCAACTGAAGGGAACATTTTGCTATAACAAGGCCAAGTGCATCGTTTGCTACACCAGGGACAGGTAGAACACGACCATATTGTTATGCTTGATATAGCCACATATAAAAGCTTCAATATGGAGTTTATGTTGGGCACAGATTGTCCTCATTTCTCTGCAGACCTAAACATCACATCACTAAGGACATATCCAGGAGTGAAATGTCTCTACAACTCCACTTGTAGATCAGAAGGAGTATATTTAACCCTTCGCCATCCGTTCTAATTCCTCTCTCGGTTGTCAGCAGTCTGCTTCCTTTCACGATGGGAACCCCATCATAAGCATGATCACCCACACATCCCCACGATTCAGAAACACTTGTGGCTGATTAGAAGCCAAGTCTGTCAAAAAGCTGCTGAGGAGCACCTGCCAATGACAAAAGACATACAGTGCATTCAGAAAGTATTCAGACCCCTTCACTTTTTCCACATTTTGTTACGTTACAGACTTATTTTAAAATGGATTAAACTCTTTTTTTTAAAATCATCAATCTACACACAATACCACAGAATGAAGAAGCAAAAACAGGTGTTTAAAATTTTTGCAAAGTAATTAAAAATAAATAACTAAAATATCACATTTACAAAAGTATTCAGACCCTTTGCTATGACACTCAAAATTGAGCTTAGGTTCATCCTGTTTCAATTGATTATCCTTGAGAGGTTTCTACAACTTGACTGGAGTCCACCAGTGGTAAATTAAATTGATTGGTCATGATTTGGAAAGGCACACACCTGTCTATATAAGGTCCCACAGTTGACAGAGCATGTCAGAGCAAAAACCAAGCCATGAAGACGAAGAAATTGTCCGTAGACCTCTGAGACAGGATTGTGTCGAGCCACAGATCTGGGGACGGGTATAAAACAATTTCTGCAGCATTGCAGGTCCCGAAGAGCACAGTGGGCTCTGTCATTCTTAAATGGAAGAATTTTGGAACCACTTCATAGAGCTGGCCGCCCGGCCAAACTGAGCAGTCGGGGGAGAAGGGCCTTGGTCAGAGAGGTGACCAAGAACTTGATGGTCACTCTGACAGAGCTCCAGAGCCCTCTGTGGAGATGGGAGAACCTTCCAGAAGGACAACTATATCAAGTAAGATGCAATGAAATAGTAAGATTAAATGCATGATGAGCCTGTTGAATGTTTTATCGCTGACCTGCGCTACCTTGTTCAATTAGCCGGGGTGTTGTACGTCTTGGCCGTTGCATCCATGGTCAGCTCCTGAAGCTGGTGTGAGGCCAAGTAATTTATGCTCGCAGCCAGCTCTTCACCCAGCGGCTCTCCGGAGTCTGTTGGGATGGCAAATCTAGCTGCCAGGAATGGGACCTCCGTCTCGTGCCCCTATTACCAACTTGGTAGATGAACTAGGTGGCCGCCCGCTACCCGCACTCCCGCGGTCTTTAGTTGTTTTCGCGACATCACGCCTTGCTCTCAACGTTTTCTCCATGCTTGGACTTGCCTCCTGTAACAAGATTTATCACGCGCAGAAACGACCTCCGACTAAGTTTTACACTTACCTGAGGCTTTTAAAACTTACCGCTGGAGGAGCGCTGCACATCCCAGTCGGTCGCTGCGCCATGCGTCAGATGTAATGACGCGCATGCGGACTGGCGGGGTTCTTCACAGAATCACTCACGTGACTCTAAAGTAAAATGTGATGGACTGCTGTGTTTTATTTCAAGAAATACAAATGAATAGGCATTACCATTTGGATCAATTACCATTTGGATAAATTGATATGTGCTTGACAGCAGAAATTCAGACGTTCTTGAGGAATAAACTCTGAAGATTTCTTTATTGGCCTGGTGTTTAATTTAGATATAGTGTAGAAACATACCCTTTGGCCCACCAAATCTACACCAACCAAATCCTTAGTTCCATATTATCCAGTTTCATATTCTATGGGCAATTTATAGAGGCCAATTAACCTACAGACCTGTGCTTCTTTGGAATGCATGACAAAACTGGAGCACCCTGTGAAAACCCACTTACAAATGCCTTGCAGACAACACATAGTCAGGATCGAACCCAGGTCTCCGACACTGTAAGGCAGCAATGTAAATCATACAGTATTGCTGATTTTGCTGAACCGTGTCTGATTTTGCTGCTGACCTGATCCATAATTCATGTTAGGTTTCCACACCACCACCTGGTGGAATGTGAGCAGCCATGTTAGTTAGTTCAACTTACGACTCGGAGCCTACAGTACTCAATTTGAAGGTCTCTGTATGTATTCTAATTAAAGTACTTGTAATAATATATAATGATTCTGTATCTGGAAGTCAAGGTAATGGAGAATTCCAAGAGATTCAACAGGTCTATTAAGAGTAAAAGGGTGGGTAAAGAGAAGATAGGTCCCCTTAAAAATCAATATGCCTGTATGTGTGTGGAGCCACAGGGGATGGGTGATATTTTTAGTGAATACTGTGAAGATCATTGAAGCTGTAATCGTGAGAAATGAGATGTGATGGGCAATGTAATGAAGTCAATGTATAAATTACCAAAGAGCAGTTATTGGCAGTCTTACCGTATAACTCTTGGATAAATTACTGGATAAATCCCCAGAACCTGACCAAGAACATCCTTGGATCTTATGGGAAACAAGGGAAGGAATTGTGGAGGCCCTTCCAGAAATATCTGCTTTATCTTTAGCAGCAGGTAAAATTCAGAAAGACTGGAGAATGGCTAACGTTGAACTATTATTTAAGGAGAAACCAAAGTATTACAGGCAAGTGAGTCTGGATCCATCAGTGATGGATACGTTAATGTAGGGGCTACTGAGGAATAGTATCTGCCAGTGACTAATTATGTATAGTCAGCACAGATTTTACGAGGGAAATAGTGATTGTCAAACCTGTTGGAGCTTTTCGAAGAAGTAAACAAGAAGATTGATGAGGATGGGGTAGCGGACATTGTCTATGTGAAGTTTAGAAAGGCCTTTTACAATGTCCCACATGACAGTCTCTTCCAGACCTGGGACGGCTCATTGTGGTGCTCAGTCCATGTTATGAAACTAAACTTGACATCTTCTAACATATCTACATTTTGATCGAAATGGCAGCTGAATAGTACATTTGTACAATAAATTAATTTGGCACCTTTATGGCTGTTTAGGCTGCGCTCTAAGTGAATGATAAGCAATGAATGCCTGTCATAACGTCACCAGTAGGTGGGGATAATCCAGCACTGAAATATCACCAAATGTATATTTTAAATCTGAATGGGATTTTTCATTTGATAGCTTCAAATAAAACATATTCCTTCTCAAAGCATGCATTTAGCTCATGAAATCAAGATGCTTATTTCCTTTAGTATTTCTAGTCTTCAAATCCCTTAATGCTGATTTCAATAAAAGCATTTTCAGTGCATGTTGATATTAGGTATATCAGGAGAATTAACAAATATATTTCTCCTAGTAGTTGCCAACAACTTCCATTTTTCTTTAAGAGATAGGATTCCAGTTCAACCCGCTGAATCTATGCCAGTTCACAAAACAATCCATTCCTTTACTATTCGTTTGCACTGTATCCTATTCTCTTCACATTATCATCTACTCCCCGCTGATTCACCTACACACTAGGGGCAATTTATTGTAGCAAATTCTCTGCCAACCAACACATCTTTGGGGTACAGGAATAAACCAGAGCACCTGGAGGAAACCCACACAGTTACTGGGAGAACATGCACATACAACAGGATTAACCATATAACCATATAACAATTACAGCACGGAAACAGGCCATCTCGGCCCTACAAGTCCGTGCCGAACAAATTTTTTTTTCCCCTTAGTCCCACCTGCCTGCACTCATACCATAACCCTCCATTCCCTTCTCATCCATATGCCTATCCAATTTATTTTTAAATGATACCAATGAACCTGCCTCCACCACTTCCACTGGAAGCTCATTCCACACCGCTACCACTCTCTGAGTAAAGAAGTTCCCCCTCATATTACCCCTAAACTTCTGTCCCATTAATTCTGAAGTCATGTCCTCTTGTTTGAATCTTCCCTATTTTCAAAGGGAAAAGCTTGTCCACATCAACTCTGTCTATCCCTCTCATCATTTTAAAGACCTCTATCAAGTCCCCCCTTAACCTTCTGCGCTCCAGAGAATAAAGACCTAACTTATTCAACCTATCTCTGTAACAAGGATTGAACTTTGTCTGCTGGAGTTGTGAGGTAGAATAGAGTCATCGAGTCTTCCAAAGTGGAAACAGGGTCTTCGGCCCAACGTGCCCAAGCCAACCAAACATGCCCCATCTAGTCCCACCTGCCTGCATTTGACCCATATCACTCTAAATCTAAACCTGGGCCTGGAATCATACAGTGTGGAAACATGCCCTTCGGCCGAATGCCAGCACCTACCAACATGTCCCATCTACATTAGTCCCACTTACCTGCATTTGACCCATATCCCTCTAAACCTGTCCTATCCATGTACCTGTCTAATTGTTTCTTAAATGTTGTGATCATCCCTGCCTCAACTACCTCCTCCCGCAGATCGTTCCGTGCACCCACCAAGTTTGGCATGAATAAGCCACCACTCAGATTCCTATATAATCTTTCCCCTTCACCTTAAACCTATGCCCTCTGGTTCTTGCTTCCCCCAATCTGGGCAAAAGACTCTGTACGGCTACCCAATCTATTCCTCTCATAATTTTATGCACCTCTATAAGATCACCCCTCATCCTCCTGCGCTCCAGGGAATTGCCTGCCCAAGGTCTCCCGATAGCTTTGACCCTTGAATCCTGGCAACATCCTTGTATATATTCTCTGCACCATTTCCAATTTAACAGCATCTTTCCTATAACATAGTGCCCAGAACTGATCACAATAGTGCAGCCTCACCAACGTCTTATACAACTTTAGACGACTTCTACATGTCACCTGTGCACTTACCCAATAACATGTGCTCCCCATCTACCCTCTTTGGTTCCTGCTTAATGACATTGTAGTCTACTTTTCCCCAATTAAGTATCTTCTCCCAACATCCAGACGTATCCTATCCTTATTCGAAATAATCTTAAAACTCATGGAGTTGTGATCAACATCTCCAAAATGGTTTTCCACCATAATACCAGTCACCTGGCCAGGCTCGTTTCCTAATACAAGATCCACAATGGTCTTTCCTTGTTAGAATCCAGTATGGTCCTTCCTCGAATCTTGCTTTGCGAGACAGCTAGACAGACATGGGATCCCATTATAACATTGACCCCAGAGTAGGTTGAGAGAAACCCTGACCACTAATGGACACGTGACATATGAGCTTAGTAGTAATTTGAAAACATGGCCAATAATTAGGAGTAACTCAGCATCTCGGTGGGTGATGTTTTGGGACGTGACCCTTCTTCAGACTAAGAGATAAGGAAATGTAAGATGTGAAAATGAGACATAAAAGGGGATGAAGGTAAAGGAATATGTAAAATAAATCATTGTTAGCAAGGAGAAGTTGACAATGAAGCGCACAGAGTTAAAATGTAATCTAAGGGCCAGTTAGACTGTTGGTAGAACTAAGAAAGGAGAGGGATGGAGAGAGGGAAAGCAAGGGTTACTTGAAGTTGGAGTATAGGAATAGGAATATTTTATTGTCACATGTGACTAGGCACAGTGCGATTCTTTGCTGCATACCCAATGTATACAAATAGCGGCTACCTATGGCATTGACAAAGTTATAAATCATGCCGCTCCCACATTTGTTCTGACCCCAGCGGTCCCCCCCCCCGAGTCCCCATTGTTCCCTCCCATTGTCGGTTCCCCCATGCCGAGGCCCCCCGTTGTTCCTCCCCCTATTGTCCATTGTTCTCCCCCCACCCCCCCTCACAATGGTTCCCCCACACCGTGTCCTCTATTGTTCTTTACCCTCCCCCCTCAGGGCAGTCATCCACGCTCTCATCGACCGTCGACCACAGGTTGACCTGCGAGGCATCGTAGCTGCCGCGTGGCTACACCACTGCTGAGGCCCCATCGTCACCACTGCCGCAGCTTCACCGTCGCGAGGCCTCACTGCTGTTGACGTCCCATTTCACCCATCCGTGGTGCTGACCCGGGCCCCAGCTGTAGGCTCTGTCAGCCACTCCGTCAGCGAGGCCCGGCTCCCCCATCCAACCCGCGAGGTCCCTGCCTGGCCCGGGCCCGAGCTTCTACACGGCGATCAGGAAGGCATTGAGACTGCGGTGCCTCGGTAAGGCCTCTGGCCACGTTCCCAGTCCACAGATGAAGCCCGTCGGGAAGCCTTCTGGCCGTTTGGCCCATCGGGATTTTTTTCCTCTTTTTTTCTTTCTCAATATTCTCAATTTTCTCAACATTCATACTACAGGTACTGGGTTATAAGCTGCCCAAGCGAAATATGAGGAGCTGTTCCTCCAATTTGTGATGGGCCTCACTCTGACAGTGGTACAGGCCCAGGACAGAAAGGTCAGTGTGGGAATGGGAGGGGGAGTAAAAGTGTTTAGCAACCGGGAGATCAGGTAGGTTTAGGCAGACTGAGCTGAGGTGTTCAGCAAAACAGTCGCCGAACCTGCGCTTGGTCTCGCCGATATATAGGTCCCTATACTTCCTCCTTTTACACCGTACAAGAATCCCAACAATCTTTTCAGGTGAGGCAGAGGTTTTCTTGCACCTTCTCCATCCTCATATACTGTATCCACTGGTCCAAGTGTGGACCCCTAAATATCGGCGAGACCAAGTGCAGTGTCAGCGATCGATTTGGATGAGAATGTACACGGCATGATATCATAGAGTCGTAGAGTCATTGAAACATAGAGCGTGGATAAAAGCTCCTTTGGCCCAACTTGTCAAACACTAACAACGTGCCCCATCTACACTTGTCTCACCTGCCCATGTTTCACCCATATCCCTCTAAATCTATCCTATCCAAGTACCTGTCTAAATGTCTTTTAAATGTTGCGATAACACCTCCCTCAACTACCTTCTCTGACAGCTCACTCCATGTATTTACCAGCCTTTGTGTAAACAAGTTCTCCTTCAGATTCCTATTAATTCTTTCCACCTTCACCTTAAACCTATGTCCTCTGGTTCTAGGTTCCCCTGCTCTGGGAAGGAGACTGTTCATTTAACCTATCTATTCCTCTCATGATCAATTCGACATCTCTATAGGACCAGCCATTATCCTCATGCGCTCCAAGGAATAACGTCTTAGCCTGCACAACCTCTTCCTATATCTCAGACCCCCGATTCCAGGTAACATCCTCATAAATCTTCACTGCGCGCTTTCCAATTTAACAACATCTTTCCTGTACAGGGTGAATGAAACTGAACCCAATACTCCAAATAAGGCCTCGCCAATGTCTTGTACAATTATGGCGTAACTACACAACTTCCAGACACAATACTCTGATTGATGAAGGCCAATGTGCCAAAATCTTTTTGACCATGCTATCTACCTGTGCTTTAACATCCCATACCACATTCTCTTTTGCCCCTATAGACTGTTCTGTCAGCCCAGTCATGATTCCATAGACTGCTTATTTAAAATATTCCAGTGTGACATTAGTGATGAGCTCAGTGCCAAAGACCCATGTCCCTGACATTCCAGACCTCCCTGACTCCCATTGATGTATGTCCACTTTGTGAACTATAACATAGAACAATACAGCACAGGAACTGGCCCATTGCCCACAATGTCTATGCCGAACATGATGCCAAGACCAACTGTTATCTGCCTGCACATAATTGGTGCAATCTGCCTTCCATTCCCTACATATCCGCATGCCGAACCAAAGGTCTCTCGCTCGCCACCCTCTGTGTCAAAATCTTATCTCCTTTAAACTTTGCCCTTCTCACAATAAATCCATGCCTTCTACTATTTTTTCCATCATGGGAAAAAAGTTCTGGCTGTGTGCCCCATACATGCATGGTTTGGGACCAGTTCCATGCAAGGCGGCAAGAAATTCCAGAGAATTGTGGGCGTACCCCAGACCATCACACAAACCAACCTCCCTTCCATTGAATCCATCTACACTTTACGATGCATAATCAAGGACCGGTTTCACCCCTGGTCAGTCCCTCTTCTCCCCCTCTCTCTCAGGTCTTTGTGGAGGTAAAATATGAGTCTTTGGCTCGATAGTCTTCTGTGAGGCAAGGAGGCTATCAGCAGCAGAGAACGGAAAAAGTTTCAATCAGCTCTGGGAGTATGTCATGTTATTTAATTAGTGATCTGAGTGCCGTGGAAATGGCAGGCAAGTTGTGGCAGTGTGTCTCTTGCAGGATGTGGGAAGTCAGGGACACTGCTGGTGCCTCTGACCACTACACCTGTGGAAATTGTGTCCAGCTGCAGGTCCTGAATGATCGCGTTAGGGAACTGGAGCAGCAGCTGGATGACCTCAGGACCTTCCAGGAAAATGAGAGCTTCCTGGACAGGACCTACAGTGAGGTCATCACACCGAGGTTCTAGGAGTGCCAGGGTCCAGTACGTCTCGGAGCGGCTGCACAACATACTCAAGAAGGAGGGGAGCAGCCGGAGGTTGTTGTGCATGTTGGCACAGACGATTTAGGTAGGAAGGGAAGGAGGTTCTGCAACATGAGTTTAAGTAATTGGGTGAAAAGCTGAAAAGGTGGACCTCCAGGATAGTTATACACAAAATGCTGGAGTAACTCAGCGGGTGAGGCAACATCTATGGAGTGAAGGAATGGGTGACGTTTTGGGTCGAGACCCTTCTTCTGACAGGGTAGTTCTCTCTGGTTTGATTACAGTACCTCGTGCTAGTGAAGGAAAGAACAGAGAGATGAATGTGTGCCTGAAGAGTTGGTGCAGGAGGCAGGGATTTAGATTTCTGGACCATTGGGATCTCTTCTGGGGCAGACGTGACCTTTATTAAAGGGATGGGTTGTACCTTAACTGGAGGGGGACCAACATTCTAGGGGGCAGGTTTGCTAATGCTACATGGGAGTGTTTAAACTAGGTTGGCAGGGGGTGGGATCTCGTGCAGGACAGAAGCACATGAGAGATTAGGAGTTGGTATGGAGGGTGGCGTGGGAAAGGTTAGTGGACAGAATAGGCAGTGAAAGGCGGAGAGCGAGGAAGGAGGGTTGGCTTAAACTGCACGGTATTTTAATGCAAGGGGCTTGACGGGCGAGGCAGATGAGCTTAGGGCGGGGATAGGTACATCTTGTTGATTCTGGTTCTTGCACCCCTCAATCTGGTTCAGCAAAACACTGTCGAATACAGTAGTGTAGTTCTAACCATTAATTCTCCACGGGACTTACTTTCTGCTCCAAGCTCTCTCTAGAATCTCACGGATCGGACAGAGAGTGAGTAAATAACAAAGAACTAGTCACATATTTACACAGAATACAGAAGGCAGTATCTTTCTTATCAGCAGTAACTTCTGAGCCCAATCACAAGCTGTGCATGTATACAAAACCGTTATCTATACTATTACTAAAAGTCTCACCTTGACGACTTCCTGTCTACGTTGTAAATACATTTTAGTAAAAACGCTACCATATATCGCTATGATTTTTTCACCATCTTACCAACCCTCCCCAAGATTTTTTCTGATCGGTGAAATAATAAAAAAGTTATGAATGTTTAAAAAATCATGAGATCAACTGATTGGTCTTCTCGCCTGTCAGTCACCATGATGAAGGTCACGCCCCTTCCGGGGGCCCAGGAGAATAAAGCCCCAGAGGCCAGACGT
Source organism: Leucoraja erinaceus (assembly GCF_028641065.1). Taxonomy (NCBI): domain Eukaryota; kingdom Metazoa; phylum Chordata; class Chondrichthyes; order Rajiformes; family Rajidae; genus Leucoraja; species Leucoraja erinaceus. The sequence continues at coordinate 9,538,935 of NC_073391.1, read as the reverse complement.
GAGACAGTCAATCTGGAAGACTGTGAGTGTGAATTGAGTCCTGAACTGTGAGTTATGCAGTGAGTGAACTGAACTGTGAGTCTGCACTGTGCTTGAAATGGAAATGAAATGAGTTGTTTGGCCTGCACTGTGCTTGAAAAGGAAATTATAGTTGTTTGGCCTGCACTGTGCTTGAAATGAAAATGAAATGAGTTGTTTGGCCTGCATTGTGCTTGAAATGGAAATTACATCAGTTGCTTGGCCTGCACTGTGCTTGAAACGGAAATGAAATGAGTTGTTTGGCCTGCACTGTGCTTGAAATGGATATTAAATGAGTTGTTTGGCTGACCTAGAAACCACTCATTTCAGCCCACAAGGCCCATATTTTGCTCAAAATGCCAGTGTTAGCCCAGGGGGGGCATTTTGGCCAAAAAGACCCGTGCCATGCCAGGAAAAGTCCAGAAAAAGTGCCTTTCACTGAGAGCTCACTGTGTTATTTTTTAAAGTGTGTTTTAACTGTGTTTTAAAAGTTCCTAGCCCAAGAGGAGTCCCTTCGGCCCATCAGTAAGTATTCCCCCTGTAAGTATTAAACCTCACCCAAGTACTTTTCTCCCTCCATTCATTGGCTCCCTGTGAGATCCAGGCCAGGATAGACTTTCCTGCTTCATTGCTGTGATCTGCAGAATAAGATGAAAAATGTCTAAAATTGATTCTCCACCCTCTCTCCCTTCTCCCTCATAGAATCTCTCACCTGTTTTGGGCAGAATTTCTGGCAGTTTCTGAGCTGAGCTGCCAGCCCACCAGCCCTAACTGAGCTGCCAGCCCACCAGGCCTGAGTGACTGAGCTGCCAGCCCACCAGGCCTGAGTGACTGAGCTGCCAGCCCACCAGGCCTGAGTGACTGAGCTGCCAGCCCGCCAGGCCTAAGTAACTGAGCTGCCAGCTCACCAGGCCTGAGTGACTGAGCGGCCAACCCAGCAGGCCTGAGTGACTGCCAGCCCACCAGGGCTGATTATAGAGAAACCATATAACCATATAACCATATAACAATTACAGCATGGAAACAGGCCATCTCGGCCCTACAAGTCCATGCCGAACAAATGTTTTTCCCCTTAGTCCCACCTGCCTGCACTCATACCATAACCCTCCATTCCCTTCTCATCCATATGCCTATCCAATTTATTTTTAAATGATACCAATGAACCTGCCTCCACCACTTCCACTGGGAGCTCATTCCACACCGCTACCACTCTCTGCGTAAAGAAGTACCCCCTCATATTACCCCTAAACTTCTGTCCCTTAATTCTGAAGTCATGTCCTCTTGTTTGAATCTTCCCTATTCTCAAAGGGAAAAGCTTGTCCACATCAACTCTGTGAAACAAAACTTAAAAGTCACATGGTTTACATGCATCATAGTGAGACTAATTCTAAACGGCCAGTCAATGTCCCGTGATTTCCTCGAGAGTAAATACTTAACTATTTCAGTCCCAGAGTATCCCCACTCCTGTATATCCTCATTGTGACAGGGTCATTGTAGCCATGACTGAAACCTGGTTAAGAGAAGGGCAGGACTGGCAGCTGAATGTTTGGGGTACAGGAGCTTCAGGAGAGACAGGGGAGATGGAAAAAGAGGAGAGGGGTTGCCTTGTTGGTTGAGGAGGATGTCACGCCAGTGGTCAGAGGTGACATTATGGAAGGTTCGTCTAATGAGGCTCTCTGGGTGCAGCTGAGGACCAAGACAGGGATGATCACCTTGTTGGGGGTATACTACAGATTCCCAAATAGTCAATGGGTATTAGAAGAATAAATATGCCAGGAGATTGCACACAGCTGCAAGTCAAATAAGGTTGTTATTGTTGGGGATTTTAACTTTTCCAATATTGACTTAGAAAATCATCGTTTGAAAGGTTTAGATGGGGAGCAATTTCTCAAAGGTGTTCACGAGAGTTTCCGCCAGTAATATGTAGCGTGAGAGGGCAACACAGAATAAGCAAATTTGGTATTCTGACTGCTTCTGACTGCGCATGCCCAGGTCAAAGGTCACTATGCATAAACAGCCCTTGAAAGCAGTGGAGCATTGAAGCAGTGGACCTTAACAGAAATAGTTAAGTATTTACTCTCGAGGAAATCATGGGACATTGACTGGCCGTTTAGAATTAGTCTCACTATGATGCATGTAAACCATGTGACTTTTAAGTTTTGTTTCTTTATAATCTCTATAATCAGCCCTGGTGGGCTGGCAGTCATTCAGGCCTGCTGGGTTGGCCGCTCAGTCATTCAGCCATCCACTGCTTTACCCTCGTCAATTTCCCTAGTAACCTCTTCAAAAAATTCAAGAAGATTAGTCAAACATGACCTTCCAGGCACAAATCCATGCTGACTGTTCCTAATCAGACCCTGTTTATCCAGATTGTTATATATATTATCTCTAAGTATCTTTTCCATTAATTGCCCACCACTGAAGTCAAACTAACAGGTCTATAATTGCTAGGTTTACTCTTAGAACCCTTTTAAAACAATGGAACAACATGCGCAGTACGCCAATCCTTGGGGACTATTCCCGTTTCTAATGACATTTGAAATATTTCTGTCATAGCTCCGGCTTTTTCTACACTAACTTCCCTCGATGTCCTAGGGACCTAGGACCTGGAGACTTACCCACTTTTATATTTTTCAAAAGTGTCAGTACTTCTTTTACTTTGAAACTCATAGTATCCATAGCTACTCTACTCGTTTCCCTTACCTCACATAATTCAATATCCTTCTCCTTGGTGAATACCGAAGAAAAAAAAATTGTTCAATATCTCCCCCATCTCTTTTGGCTCTGCAGATAGCTGTCCACTCTGTCTCTCCAATGGACCAATTTTATCCCTCCTTATCCTTTTGCTATTAATATAGCTGTAGAAACCCTTTGGATTGACTTTCACCTTACTTGCCAAATAAACCTCATATCTTCTTTTAGCTTTTCTAATTTCTTTCTTAAGATTCTTTTTACATTCCTTATACTCCTCAAGCACCTCATTTACTTCATGCTGCCTATAATTATTGTAGATCTCCCTCTTTTTTCCGAACAAGATGTCCAATTTCCCTTGAAAACCAGGGCTCTTTCCAATTTTTACTGTTTCCTTTCAACCGAACAGGAACATAAAGATTCTGTACTCTTAAAATTTCCCCTTTAAATGTCCTCCATTTCTCTTCTACATCTTTCCCATAAAACAAAATGTCCCAGTTCACTCCTTTTAAATCATCTCGCATCGCATCGAAGTTAGCCTTTCTCCAATCAAAAATCTCAACCCTAGGTCCAGTTCTGACCCTCTCCATAATTATCTTGAAACTAATGGCATTGTGATCACTGGACCCGAAGTGCTCCCCAACGCATACCTCCGCCACCTGTCCCATCTCATTTCCTAACAGGAGGTCCAGCACTGCCCCTCCTCTAGTAGGTACCTCTGTTTTGCTGCAAAAAACTATCCTGCACACATTTTACAAACTCCAACCCATCCAGCCCATTTACAGAATGTGTTTCCCAGTCTATGTGTGGAAAGTTGAAATCTCCCACAATCACTACCTTGTGCTTACTACTAATATCTGCTATCTCCTTACATATTTGCTCTTCCAATTCTCGTTCCCCGTTTGGCGGTCTATAATACACCCCTATAAGAGTTGCTACACCTTTCCCACTTCTCAATTCCACCCAAATAGCCTCCCTAGATGAGCCCTCCAATCTATCCTGCCAAAGCACTGCTGTAATATCTTCCCTGACTAGCAATGCAACACCTCCACCTCTTGCCCCTCCAATTCTATCACACCTGAAGCAGCGAAATCCTGGAATATTTAGTTTCCAATCACAGCCCTCCTGCAACCACGTTTCACTGATCGCCACAACATCATACTTCCAGGTGTCTATCCAGACTCTAAGCTCATCAACCTTTCTTACAATGCTCCTAGCATTAAAATATGCACATTTAAGAAAACCCCCGCCTCTTATTCTCTGTTTATTTCCTTTTTTTTCTTTCTCCTCTTGTGTCCGAGTGCTTCCCATTTCTGCTTCCTGCCTCCCATTCTGTCTACTACCTTTCGCTATTTGAGTCCCTTGCCCCAACCATTCTAGTTTAAAGTCTCCCCAGCTGCCTTTGCAAATTTCCCCGCTAGGATATTGGTCGTGAGTTGTGCGCGACTTCGCGCGGGGCTCCGAAATATTTGTAGTGAACAAAATCTTTGCGCGCCAATGGCCTGTCACAGAACTGACGGCCAAAGTGGGACAGGCCCAAGACCCTGGCACGACGCAACGTCTCACCTTCAACAGCAGCAGAAGCAGGCAAATGATCGCCGAACTCGGCCTGGGGCTCACGGCCGTTGCAGTCCGGATCCGCCCCCACTTATACTCCCAGAGCAGTGCAAAGAAAATTGAATGTAGACACAAAATGCTGGAGTGTCCCAGCGGGGCCGGCAGCATATTTGGAGAGAAGCAATGGGTGACGTTTCGGGTCAAGACGCTTCTTTTCAGACTGAAGAAGAGTCTCGACCCGAAACATCATCATTCCTTCTCTCCAGAGATGCTGCCGGTCCCGCTGAGTTACTCCAGCTTTGTGCCCATCTTCAAATGACGTCACGCGCTCCAGATGGCTGTGCTTACGCATGTAGTTTCTGCAGCCATACAATAAAAGAACCAAAACACACACCAACACTATTCACATAAACATCCATCACAGTGGTTCTCCTCCTCACTGTGATGGAAGGCAAAGTTCTTGTCTCTCCCCTGCACTCCATTTCCCTCCCAAAGTCGAGGTCAAAGCCCCCGGCGGGCGCTAGTCCGCGGCAAATTAAGGCCGCGCCGGGCGTTGTAGGGCCCCCCTCCAGGTCACACTCAACCCCGCAATTCGGGCGGGAGAAGTCGCCGCTGCTGGTGCCCCGCAAAGCAGCCTCCCACCGGGGATCCGCGAGCTCCCGGTGTCACCATCCACCGGAGCCGGGCCGCAGCAACGCGCCACCGCCGCTCTCCACGCCCCGAAGCCGGCCAGCTCCATGTAGGTAAGTCTGCAGCAGCTCCTCAGCAGCTCCTCAGCAGTTCGCCAGCAGCTCCACAGCAGGCTCCACAGCAGGCTCCACAGGCTCCGTGACTTGAGCCTCCAGGTCGTTCCGGTGGAGGCCGCTCCACGGCGCTAGGCCCCAACGGCAACGGAGCTCCGACAGGGAAAAGGTCGGGTCTCCATGCAGGGAAGAGATTAAAAGTTTCCCCCCCACCCCCCCCACACATACACATTTAAAAAAAAACCCGATAAACAGCTACAAACTAAACCCTCAACAGGACAAAAAAAACAAAAAAACACAGACAGACTGCAGAGGCCGCTGCGACACCGGTCGCGCCGCCCACTATCCTTTGCAAATTTCCCCGCCAGGATATTGGTCCCCCTCGGGTTCAAGTGCAACCCATCCTTTCTGTAGAGGTCCCACCTTCCCCAAAAGAAGTCCCAATGATCCAGAAACTTGAATCCCTGCCCTCTGCACCAGTCTTTCAGCCACGCATTTATCCTCCACCTCGCTCCATTCCTACTCTCACTGTCGCGTGGCACAGGCTGTAATCCTGAGATTGTTACCTTTTTGGTCCTTTTTCTTAACTCTCCTCCCAACTCCCTAAATCCTCCCTTCAGGACCTCTTCCCTTTTTTTACCTATGTCATTGGTACCTATATGTACCACGACCTCAGGCTCCTCTCCCTCTGATTTGATATTAGGCAGGAAATGGTGTTGGATAGACTGATGGGACTGAAGGCTGATAAATCCCCTGGGCCTGATGGTCTGCATCCCAGGGTACTTAAGGAAGTGGCTCTAGAAATCGTGGATGCATTGGTGATAATTTTCCAATGTTCTATAGACTCGGGATCAGTTCCTGTGGATTGGAGGGTAGCTAATGTTATCCCACTTTTTAAGAAAGGCGGGAGAGAGAAGACGTCTCCCTGCCTCGGCTGTAGGACACGCCCTCATTGGCCCCCGATAGCCACCTCCTGAAGCCGTCACCCTCCCCCGCTGTTGGATGCTCCCCCCACCGTCCCTCGACATCCCCGCCTGAAGCTGTCCCCCTCCTCCACCTGCAGGATGTTTACCCCCCCTACCCGACTATCCTCGACTGTTCTGCCTGAAGCCATCCCCCACCCCCGGCTGCAGAATGCTGCCACCTCCCCCACCGGCTCCGACACCCCCCGCCTGAAGCCATCCCAATCCCCCAGCTGCAGGATGCTTCCCCCCCCCACCAGCCCCCGACAGCCCCCCGTCTGAAGCTGTACCCTACGCAGCTGCAGTACACCCCCCCCCCCCCCCCCCCCCACCCAACAGACCCGCCTCAAGCTGCCCCCCTCTGCCAGCTGCAGGGCATTCACCCCCCCGACAGTGCCGACAGCCCCTGCCTCAAGCCGTCCCCCTCCCCGGCTGCAGGACGCTCGCACCTCCTGACATCCCCGCCTCAAGTGCAAAGAAAGGAGAACAATGAGTGATCCTAGTATCATGATTGATGAGAAGCATCATGATCAGGCTCTGTTGTATATTCAAGACAAGCTTGAGAAACAAAACAATGGAATGCTTTCATTTGCCACGACCAAGAAATGAAGGATGCACCTTGATGATGACAATTCAAAATTGCTGCAGGAATTGCAATACAATAGAACTGAACAACAGCAATTTGTTGAGGTGAATGATCTTCTGCTGAACGCTGAGCAGAGAGCAGTGTATGACCAGGTGTGCAACTGCTTGAAAAGTAATCTTCCTTCAATATTTTTCATTGATTCACCAGGAGGAAGGGGATAAACATTTAGCATCTCTGGGATAGCAGCTACATTAATGCCTGGTGGAAGAACTGCACATTCTCGATTCATGATACCCCTCCGTGGCCGAAGATAGATTCTGCAACTTTGAGACGAACTCTAACATGGCACGTTTGATGAGGCAAGTGAAACTTGTTTGGAATTAATGCCCAATGATTAGGGGGGAGAGCTTTGAAGCGGGGGACAGAAATCCTCAAGATGTATGCACCAACACTAACCTTTTGGCGGCAGTCGTACCATTTGTTGTGGCGATATTAGACAACTCCTTCCTGTATTGAAAAGGGGAACTGATGCTGATGTTGAAAACACCTGCATCAAGAAATCCTACTGTGGACACTTTTCACCAAGTTTCAATTGCAGATATCGGAAGGTAACCAAGTTTCAATTCAATATCGGAAGGTAACCCTGAATTAAATATGTTTCAAAAGAACTTACTTAATTATGGGCTAATAATCGGAAAAAAACTTATACTTAAATTTTGGAAAAATGCTCCAATACCAACAACAAAAATGTGGATTTCAAACATGTTCGAAACATTACACTTGGAAGAGATGAGACTCCTCCTAGCAGGTAAAGCAGATCACTTCCAAAAGACGTGGTCTGCATTTATGGAACTATTACAAGCTAAGGTGCAATAATAAGTTAAAATATAAAGGCTACCAGGACCTGGTAATGGGGGGTATAAAATACATTTTTAATAAAAACATGGTTGGTATATCCTTTTTTGCGGAGTTTTGTGTTACAATAGAGCGACTGATTTTCCTTTTTTCCTTTTTTTTTCTTTTCTTTCTAGGGTCTTAATTATTTTCTTTGCTTCCTTCTCTAATTCCTTCCCTAAGGGGTTCTTTTCTCCCAACACTTTCCTGCACCTTCACGATTCTTGCTTACTTTTCTTACTTCTTTTATTTCTTTCTCTTTTAAAGCTCAAAAAATGAAGTGGTACAAGATAATGTAATAAGATATATGCGATGTATTAGTGTGATTTACTGTACTGCTAATAAAAATAAAATTAAAAAAAATAAAAAAAGATGTATGCACCAACACTAACCTTTTGGCGGCAGTCGTACCATTTGGTGTGGCGATATTAGACAACTCCTTCCTGTAGTGAGAAGGGGAACTGATGCTGATGTTGAAAACACCTGCATCAAGAAATCCTACTGTGGACACTTTTCACCAAGTTTCAATTGCAGACGAATATACGATTGAGAGAGGGATAAGGCGACTCTTCTCAATTGTTGTTGGATGTTGGAGAAGACGAGATTTTAAAGAATGAAAATGATGAAATTAAATGCCAGAAACATGATTCTATCAGCAACACTGGAGGAAGGTATTGATTTAATCTATCCCGCATTTGAAAATGCTGCAGAATTATTCTACAACAATTGTATCTTGGTTCCGCAAAAGGATACGATGAGAAGGATCAATTCTATATGTATTAGACACTTCACTGGAATCATTAAGGAGTACTTTTCTTTCAACGCTGTCACTGACGGAACTCATGCTACTCACCTCCCAACAGAATTCCTCGATTCACACGAGATCTCTGGTTTACCACCACACAAATTGGAGTTGAAAATAGTAACTCCGATCATGTTAATAAGAAACTTGGAACCCCCAAAGATATACAATGGAACGAGGATAATTGTGGAAGAGCTACACAATCATCTGATTGTTGGGGTACGAGATTGCAACCTTCACGTGGTCGGCCCTGTTTTGACGAATGCAATCAACCTGGCGTACACAATCCAATAAGATCAAATAGAACAAGTTGTCCTACAACTTTAGGCTGTGCACGCCATACGCAAGAAGAAGATCTGATCATTGCAAGAATCAACATGGGAGCCTTCAAAGATTACATTATTCTCATTCCTAGGATAGCACTCAATTTGACAGAAGGCGAAGACATTCCCCTTCAGCGGACCCAATTCAGTCAACCTTTGCTATGACAATCCATAAAGCACCTGGACAAACAATGGAGAAAGTGTTGATATACCTCAAGAAACCGGTATTTCAACATGGACAACTTTATGTGGCTCTTAGCCGAGGAAAGGTGAAGGAAAATATTAAAGTTTTCCTGAAGGATGGAACATCGACCAAGGACGTTGTCATTAAACGTGTGCTGGTTGAACGATGACTTCTGAGATAGTCTCAGATTTTCTTCAAGTTAAAGTTTGACCACTCAATAATGTCTCTGTATTAAAATTATGTGTCTTTTTTTTCAACAGCTAAGAGACATCGAGACGCAGTGAGAAGCAGGACGCAAAAAGATACGCAACAAGAAAGAAGTGAACGTTAAATCTCATCTTTAACGTTTAAATTGTTATATTTCAAGAGTTATTCACATTTTAAGCTTTAATAAATCCCTTTTCCACTTGCCGTGCCCATCTGCTGTGCCTGCGCAGTAATACATGCGTGTTCTATGTCACAAAGGGAACCCAATGGGCAGGAATAGCTGCGCCACTGGAGAGCCACTAAGAGTGGATGGAGGTGGGGGGGGGGGGGGGGGAGGTGAGGGGAGAGAGGGGGGGGGTGAGGGAGGAGGGTCTATCAGGGGAATCACAATGGGAACCCGTCAGCCGCGCCTGCGCAGTTGGGGGCTATGGGTGAGTGGTGGAATATTGCGTTGGGGACCAGGTCTCCCATGTGACAATGGGTCCCACATAGTCTATCCATAACTAAAGCTCTGATCTTATGCTCTTCCGGTTTGTGGGGTTTTTCTATTTGTGCAAAAACGGTACATGATAGCACTATGATTTTTCGGCAGCTCACTCACCGTTCTGCTGTGCCGTGAATGCGTGTAAAAGTTAGCTTGGTTTGAAAAACTTTAAAACCGCGCGTGCACATTTCGTTCTTCTCTCCTGCCAATGAATGCCGCATGGATTAATCTCTTCTCCTGTCACTATCATGTAGATCAGTGTCACTCATGTCATGAGTCATGCTTTTGGAGTTACGTCCACGAGCTTTACAGTAACCTTCCCTGCCTGGTTCCCGCATTAATTACCTGTGCTATGTCATTAATAAAGACATAGAAATCTGTTAAATTTTTACAAAATTATTTAAAATAAAACTGAAACCGAACGCAGAATTAATTATTTTTGGAACAATGGAAGCCAGCTTTGAGCTGACTGTTTCAAAAGAGCTTCCTTAATTACGGCTTATTAATGGCAAAAAAAACTTATGCTTAAATTCTGGAAAAACGCTCCCACACCAACGATAAAAATGTGGATTTCAAATATGTCCAAAATGTTACACCTGGAAGACATGAGATTCTTCCTAGCAGGCAAATCAGACCATTTCCAAAAGATTTGGTCTCCATTTATCGACTTATTACAAGTACAAGCTGCAACATAACTTTGAAAATAAATGGTTTCAGGAGCTGGTGAGGGGTGTGTAAAGATACGAAGTAAGTATATCCCTTTTATCTTATTTTACTTTCCTATATCTTCTGTTCTCTATTTTTCTCATCTTTTTCTTTGGTTTTCTTTTTATCTCTTTTTTGTGTTTTACGTTTCTACGGGTCTCTCTTGATCACTCTTTCACACTTACTATCCTATCTAACTCTCTCTACTTTCCTTCTTTATAAAATTTAAAACAAGAGGTGGTACAGGAAATGTATTATGTTAATTTTGGCATATCACTGTAATGTACATTACTTCTAATAAACAAAATATATATTTTTTAAATCTTTAAATCCGCACGTGCACAGGTCGATCTTCTCTCCTGCCAGTCAATGCCGCACAGATTAGTCTCTTCTCCTGTCACTATCATGGTCCGCCCCTGTAGATCAGTGTCACTCATGTCATGAGATGCTTTTGTAGTTACGCCCACGAGCTTTACAGAAACCCTCCCTGCATGGTTCCCGCTTTAGCTGAAAAACGTGCTAGCATGAAGTTACCTGTGCTATGTTGTTAATAAAGTCTTTGGACCTTTATCATAGTGTAAGGCTTCAGTTATTTGGACAGCCGCAACACAACAGCCCCTTCCTGTGAATCGCGTCTTAACTGGAGCTGAGGGACGCTCTGGGTGACTGGTGGAGGTCCCCAACCGGATAATCTTTGGAGAGACAGACTGGAAGCGGCACGGCGTGGCGCGGCGGATGTCCCCAAACAGATGTCCCCCTCGCTGGCTCCTGCCCCCACCCCCGTGATACCCCCCTCTCTCATATGGCTATTCCCCCATATTGTCTTCTAGCTCTCCCCACACCCCCCCCCCCCCCCCCCCGCCCCGCACCCCCCTCTGCCCACACGCCAGCGTGGCCGTTGCTGCTGGTGCTTCCGGGCCGATCCGCGGCCTGGCCCTGAGAGCTCCGAAGGCTGTTGCTCCTCCGGGGCATGTAAGAATGGAAAGGAGTGGTAACCACGAGGAGTGGGAGAGGTGGGGGATAAGAGGGATAGGAGGGGGGTAAGGAGGGGAGATGAGTTATGGAGGGAGGGAGGGAGCGACTGAGGGTAGGGGAAAGGAGAGGGAGAGAGTGGTTGGGGCGGAGAGGAGGCGAAGGGATAGAAGAGTGAGGGTGAAGAGGAGGGGGAGAGAGTGCTTGGGATGAGGGGAAATTAACTGTGAATGTGCGTTGGGGGCTATGAGTGAGTGGTGGAATGTTGCGTTGGGGAACCAAGCCTCCTGTGTGACAGGGACCCAATGGGGCCCACTTAGTCTATCTAGTCATTTAGTCTTTTCTGAACTAATCTAAATCTGAAGTACAGCCTCCATTGAGAAGCAATCAGTGAGGACAAGAACTGGACTGCATCAACAGTGCTTGGGGGAGAAATCCACAATTCTGGAATTTCAACATTGTTGTGATTATCATTCTGAATTCAAATGTTGGCCCTACATGTTTAGCAAGAACAGTGTGTTGGTGAACAGGGAGCTGGGCAGTCTTCACTGTGATGCCAATCCCAATGTATTCAGCATTCCTGGTTGATGGAAACATGACATTTTCCCACCACACAATTCATTTCTAGTGGAATATCAGGCTTGTCGGTTTCAGTTTCGATTTGCCATTTCAGACAATAATCCGTAGATCTCAGCCCAGCCCACTGACTATAAAAGTAACCAGAGAGCTGGATCGTGTCCACTCGCTCTCTACTGAGATCTGAGGCACAGCGGGAATCGCCAACAAGCATCATGAGGTGCGTTGCATTTTCACTTTATACCGTTTCATTAGAAATCTGGGCTTTCTGAGACAACGATATAACGTCAGCGTGGGCAAGTGAACCAGACACATCTAATGTGTCTCTGTGACCATTGGGGTCCGCAGTTTGGTCTGATCTCGGGTTTGTGGGCATTTGGGGAACACGTTAGTAACCGGGAAGTTTAACTTAGCCCTGGGATCTCAGAACTCCAGGAGATATTGGGGTCATAATGGTTATGAAACATAATGTTGGTGATTCCAGGATCGGGTACGAATTCAAGGCAAAGTCTGTGCCGCTGGGTCACTGAAGTGTAAAATAGACACAAACAGCTGGAGAATCTCAGCGGGACAGGCAGCATCTCTGGGGAGACGTGTAAGACATTTATTAGAAGGGAAGACACCGAGGACATTACGGATAATTTCTTCAGACTGAACGAGGCGATTAACGGGATCCGACCGGAGAATCGGCTTTTGGCTTCGAGAGCAGGGACAGTGATTAGATTCTGTTCATGGATGTCAATAAATGATGCAGTAAATAGAGCAGATGGGGATGTCTGTGAGTGAATGAGTGTGTGTGAGTGTGAGTGTGTGTTTATGTGTGAGGGCGGGCGGGTGAATGTGTTTGTGTGTGTGTGTGTGAATTTGTATGAGTGTGTTGAAGTGTGGGTGGGTGTGAGTGTGCGTGTGTGTCGGGGTGTGTGTGCCTGTGTGTTGCTGTGTGTGCGCGTTTGTGCCGATATGTACGTGTGCATGCATGTGTGTGTGCGCGTCAGTGTGTGTGTGTGCGCGACAGTGTGGGTCTGCGTTGGTGTGTGTGTGCGTGTCAGTGTGTGTATAGGAATGTTACAACATTTTGAGATTTTATAAAACAAGCCTGTAATTTATCCCATCACATAGGGCATGAACAGAATTTTAATTTGATACCTAATTCACTTTCATATCTTCTATATTAAAAAAGTTATGGTCATTTTCATAGAGAAATTAGCATCTTGTTCCCTATTGCTTTAGAAACATAGAAAATAGGTGCAGGAGGAGGCCATTCGGCCCTTCAAGCCAGCACCGCCATTCATTGTGATCATGGCTGTTCATCCCCAATCAATAACCTGTGCCTGCCTTTCCCCCATATCCATTGATTCCACTAGCACCTAGAGATCTATCTAACTCTCTCTTAAATCCATCCAGTGATTTGGCCTCCACTGTCCTGTGGGAGGGAAGTCCACAAATTCACAACTCTCTGGGTGAAAAAGACACTACATCTAGAAAAGATAAGGCTTGTCTTGACTGACAAACCAGATCAATTTTCCAAAATATGGTCTCCTTTTATTGAATTTCTTCAACAACATAATGGTTGAACAAAAACTCAAAACCGATGCTTGCGTCGGGTGATGGAAGGGCAGTGGGATATATCTCCATTTCTTTCACTTCTTTCTTAGCTCTGGAGTTTTTCTTTTCCTTGCCTTTCTTGAAATTCTTGTCTCTTTCTTTTCTTCTCTCTTTCCCTTTTTTCCTTTTTCTTTTTTTCCGATTGAGTTATCTATCTATATTACTAAAAGTCTGATCTTGACCGCTTTTGGCCCACTGTGCTGCGATTTCCGAGAGAACGCCGCCACCTACGGCTGTTATTTTTGGCCACCTCACTCAGAGCCCCCCTTCGCCTTCTGGGACTGGAGGATTTTTCCTATCGATGAAAAATCAGAGAGATATTAATGTTTTTTAAATATTCGCCATTCTGTCTGCTGCCCCCACTGGCGGCAGGGGGGAGGGGACTATAAAACCCGGAAGTGTAGTCCCTCACTCAGTCTCTGCAAGACCCAGGGAGTGAGACGGTCCTGGCTCTCTGAGCTGCTAATAACACTGAACGCACGTCTACTCCACGGTGAGTATGCAGCTGTAACGTGGCTGCTGCCCAATTGTTTGCCTCGCCTTTTTTTAAAGTTTGTGTTCACAAAATGAATTTTGGTTGCCAGGTGGCTGCTGCCCAATTGTTTGCCTTGGCTTGGCTGTTGTTGGTGTTGGTAATTACTTTGAAATAATAATAATAATAACAATAAACTTTATTACGGACTCGAGGTCCAGACAAGGGGAAACATTACATAAAAATGCATTGCATATTAAAAAATATCATAAAGTACATATAAAATCTTAGTATATTACTTATAAAAGCATCATAAATTATATATTAAAAAAACCCACAATACATGAGTTAAAAATCCAGATTAAAAGAATGATCAATTTCGTACAACGAGACAACGATACCAGTGTCGCCACAGCTGGGATTCATAACGTGTAGTGCTAACCCTTATGTTTAACAAGGCAACAATAATTACATTTTTAGAGTCATTTATCCTGCAAATGAATTTATGCATGTGATTTCTTAGGATAGCTTCTAAAGTACTGACTCCTGCAGCACAAACGTATTAAAAATTTAAAAAAATTGCCATTCTCTCTGCTGCCCCTGCTGGTGGGAGGGGGGGTGGACTATAAAACCCGGAAGTGGTGTGCCTCCCTCAGTCTCTGCAAGATGGAGGAAGCGAGAGGGCACGTCTCTCTGAACTCTGAATAACATTGAACACATATCTACTCAACTGTGAGTGCCCTTAATGTGGTTTCAAAATGAAAATATGGTTGCTTTGAAATGCTGCACTGCAAAAAATGGCTGTTGTTGGTGGTGGTAACTAATTTGAAAGGCTGCACTGCAAAAAAAAATGGCTGTCGGTGGTGGATGTAACTGCTTTAAAAGGCTGCACTGCAAAAAAATAACGGCTGTTGTTGGTAGTGGTAACTGCTTTATATGCCCCGCGAACCTCTGGAATCTCTGGTGAATCTCTGGAACTCTCTGCCACAGAGGGTAGTTGAGGCCAGTTCATTGGCTATATTTAAGAGGGAGTTAGATGTGGCCCTTGTGGCCAAGGGGATCAGAGGGTATGGAGAAAAGGCAGGTACGGGATACTGAGTTGGATGATCAGCCATGATCATATTAAATGGCGGTGCAGGCTCGAAGGGCCGAATGGCCTACTCCTGCACCTAATTTCTATGTTTCTATGTTTCTATGTTTCTAACCTGTGGGATGAACCACACAGGCGGTTGTCATACACGTACCCAATTACAGATATCGATTAACCTCATACATAACAGACCTTTCCCGAACCCAATGATACAACAGTTCAACATGATCACATAATCCTCCAAATCTACCCAGCCACCTGTTTCCTTTCATATTGATCATCCACAAGCAGAGAACGGTTGTTTTCCCATTTCTATCCCTGCACTATTACCCATGGACTTCCACAGGATCTGACCTTAGTTCCCTCCCTTGCTCATTGAAATGCTGCCACCTGGCATTGAGATCCCATAATTCCACCTTGGTAACACTGCCTGGGTCGATCCACTCTCTGTTCATCAACCACAAAATCCCACCACAGAGTCCTTGCTATCTCCAGACATAACTATAAGAACAATCCCTTAGCCAGCATCCTGCCCTCTACTCTCATTGGACTTTGTACATTGCCAATGGAACTGATGTGTCACCACTGTATTCTGCACTCTATCTGGCACACTGCTCTGTGGATCATACTTGAATTCAACATGATTACATTTATGTATAGGATTATCTGATCAGCAAAACATTAATCCATTCTTGATGCCTGAACCATTCTTGATGCATGCCTCCTCAGATACTGCCTCCACAAACTTGTGGTTTCGATACTGTTGAGTAATTCCAGGTTTTTACTGTCTTTGTTATAGACATTGACGTAGAACAGTACATCACAGGAACACAATTGACCCCTGTAAATTGCTCCTAGTGTGTAGGCAGTGGATGCGAATGTAGAATAACAGAACTAATGTGCAAGGATGATCGATGGTTGGCGTGGATGTAGTGAGCTGAAGGGTCTGTTACCGTGCTATATGTCTAAACTCTTAACTAGTTCCTTTCTCTGCACATGCTCCACATCTCCCCATTCCCTACATATTCACATGACTATCAAAAAACCTCTGAAATGCCACTATCATATCTGCTTCCTTTACTAGCCTTGGTATATTGCAGGCACCGACTACTATCTGTATATAAACTAGCCCTTACATCTCAAGTCAACAAAATAGAGAGAGTACAGAGGAGGTTAAGTACATAAATCAACAAAATAGAGAGAGTACAGAGGAGATTTACTAGAATGTTGCCTGGGTTTCAGCAACTAAGTACAGAGAAAGGTTGAACGTTAGGTCTTTATTCTTTGGAGTGCAGAAGGTTAAGGGGGGACTTGATAGAGGTCTTTAAAATGATGAGAGGGATAGACAGAGTTGACGTGGATAAGCTTTTCCCACTGAGAGTAGGGAAGATTCAAACAAGAGGACATGACTTGATAATTTATGGACTGAGGTTTAGGGGTAACATGAGGGGGAACTTCTATACTCAGAGAGTGGTTGCTGTGTGGAATGAGCTTCCAGTGAAGGTGGTGGAGGCAGGATCGATTTTATCATTTAAAAATAAATTGGATAGTTATATGGACGGGAAAGGAATGAAGGGTTATGGTCTGAGTGCAGGTAGATGGGACTAGGGGAAAATACGTGTTCAGCACGGACTAGAAGGGCCGAGATGGCCTGTTTCCGTGCTGTAATTGTTATATGGTTATCTCCTTTAAACATTCTTCCCCACACATAATAGTTGTGCCCTCCAGGATTTGGTATTTATTCAGAAAACTTTCAGAAAACTTTATTGTCTGTCGTAACAGAAAATCTTCTTTGACGTGGCTCAACATACAGACAGGACAATGTTCTGATAAGCAGTCATGCAGCACAGATTTCTGCGAGCACACACAGTGTGTATCGATCTTAAAAGCAAATATAAAGATTAAAAACTGTAAAAATAGACAAGATAAAAGTTGTGGATACGTGTAAAGTGACAATGCGTCAGGGTGAATTTGTCCATTGTTCATTTTTTATTTAAGCTGTTTATGGCAATGGGTATGAATGAGTTTTTGTGGATGTTTTTCTTGGATAGGGGGACTTTATATCGGCGGCCTGATGGCAGAAGTTGGAAAGACTGGGACAATGATTCTGACTATTTACCTTAGTCGGAGCAGCTCTCCGGCGGTGCAGCCATTCCTGCCCATTGTGTTCCCATTGTGAGGTAGAACATGCAGGTATTACTGTGCAGTTGCAGCTGACAGGCACAGCAAGTGGAAAAGGGATTTATCAAAGCTTAAAATGTGAATAACTCTTAAAATATAACAAGTTAAATGTGAAAGATGAGATTTATTCAGTCTTTTATTCTTGTTGCATCTCTTGTTGCGTTCTGCAGCCGGGGGAGGGGGACAGCTTCAGGCGGGGGCTGTTGGAAGCCAGTGGGGGGAATGTCCTGTAGCCGGGGAGGGGCACGGCATTGTTTATTGGCGGCCCAATAAGAAAAACACTCATGATGCAATCCAACTTTATTCCATTAACACACAGGAACATTTCAATGCCAGCTGCTTGCATCTGGCTTTACTGGCCAGTGTGCCCGAGCGAGAGTCATTGTATAGTACTGTAATACTATGTGAAGGGTGGCATGCACATATGTGCGGTGCAGGTTATAAATGGCATGAATTAATAAGGGTTAATCTACATCCTTCCTCTTAAAGAAGCAAAGCGTGTATAGTGGTTAGTGGAGCAAATATATAATTCAAGTACAAAGTGCGACATTTATTATTTTACTGCATATGAGAGCACATAAAATCATACAGGTCATGCACAGTTCATGTATAACCAATACATTTTCCAATTAGCGGGTTGGCGTGCAGACACGACCTGCACGTGTACGATAATAACCTCCAGCAGACACCTCATCCATTGCAGGGGAAGCAAGTCCCATATCAGGTGAATGTGGGGAGAAGACACCATGGAGTTTGGGGCAACGGGGAAGGCAGGGATGGCACCTGTACCGGCAGAGGAATCGCTGAAGCAGCATTCGCAGAGTGTGCGGGAAGACCGGCGGGCTGGTCTGGCTGGGAACGTCAAGGTGCTGGTTCATTAACCGGAAGGAGGTGTTGGTGGTTCACTGTTAAATGCCATTGTCAATACTGAGGAAGTACGAGCGTGGTTCTGCGGTGGACCCCAAAATGACTCCGTGGCAGTCGTAACCTCGGAGTGGCTGCAAAAGGAAAACCCGTCCCTTGCTGAGCGGTCGAAGCGGAGAGCTGGTTTTATCGTAGTATTGTCTTTGAATGTCGCGACAGTGTTGGAGCTGGGATTGGATAACTAACAGCGCACAAACTTGTGGTTCTAGTAGTTGCTTGGCCATAGGCAGTGTGGAGCGGGTTCGCCGTGACATGAGCTGATCGACTGCAGATCTCAGCAGACGGTCGCAGACGATGTTCCGAAGGTTGAGTAAGTCGAGATAAACATCGGAGCTGGCCCAGTGTGAGCTCTCCATTAGTTCTTTTGCACTTTTTACTGCGCACTCATCCAGGCCGTTGGACTGTGGGTACTCGGGGCTACTGGTAATGTGATGAAAGTTGCAGTTTTTTGCAAAATTCCTGTGACACCCTGACATTCCTCATCTTTTTTTTTTGTTTTGTTTATTTTATTAGAAGTTAATACAGTACAAAACAGTACAATGGAACCTAATTTTAGGTGCCGACTATGTCATACCGTAATCCATTCTATGTACAACCTCTAGTTTTATGTTTTGAGAAGGAAGTAAGCAAGACAAGAAAAAGAAAACAATGGAAAGGGGAAAAAGAGGAAAAATAGATGGTAGAGAATAGAAAAACGTGAAGTGTGTATAAAAAAAGAAAAAGTGGAAAGTAGAAATAGAAGAGAAGGCCCCTTAAAAGAGAAATTTTCAAATCTTTATTCGGAGATGTAGATCTATCCACGGCATAAACTGAAATCAGCAATCTTTACGGTACTGCTGCATTACATGATTCCAAAAAAGTCGATGAAAGGAGATCAACTCCTTAAGAATTGGTCATATTTATCTATTAGTCGGAGTCTCATTTCTTCAAGGCGTGCTATGTCCATCATATTCCTAATCCACATTTTAACAGTTGGTATAGCTGTATTTTTCTAAAATTTAAGTATCAATTTCTTTCCAATTATTAACCCATAATTTAAAAATACTTTTTGGTCTTTATTTAATTTGATATCTTCTACTATTATTCCAAATATAATCCATTCCGTTTTAGGTTCTATTCTTGAAAAGCTTTGTAAATATATCAAATATATCACTCCAAAATGTATTCAACTTTGTGCATCCTACAAATGAATGTGTTATATTAGCGTTTTGAAACAAACATTTATCGCATCTGGGAGAGACGTTTGGGTAAAATTTATTCAACCTCGTTTTTGAATAATATAGTCTATGTAAAAATTTGAATTGAATTACATTATGTCTTGCATTAATGGAACAGTTATTTGTGTTCATCAGATACTTTTCCCATCTACCCTTCAAGATCTTTGTCATTAGCTCATGTTCCCAATCTTCTCTTAGTGCTTCTGTTGAGGGTAATTCTCTATTTAATATATTATTATAAAGTATAATATTAGTTTTTGTGAATCAGCCTTAATATTCATTGCTTCTTCTAAAGGGTCTAAAAATATAGTTTGAAATCTATGTGTATATTTCGTCATAAAGTCACATATCTGTATATATTTAAAATATTGATTATCCTTCAATTTAAATTTTAATTTTAAATGTTGAAATGATAACAGTTTGCCCAATTCATACATATCTCCTACTTTCCTAATCCCCAGTCTATCCCATTGTTGATATGTTTTGTCGATGAGAGATGGTTTGAAAGCGGGGTTGTTCAATAGTGGCGTTAGTACTGATAAATTATTTAATTTCAAGGATACTTTTATTTGTTTCCAAATTCTTATTGTATTGTGAATAATTGGATTCTTCTTATATATTATACTATTCAATTTTATCGGTGAGAGCAAGATCGTTCCTATATCGTGCGGACAGCACTCCTCTTTCTCCATTCTTATACACTCCAACTGCTGAGTGGAACTATCCAACCAGTACATTATGTTCTTAATATGCACTGCCCAGTAATAATACATAAAGTTAGGTAATGATAAACCCCCAACTTCTTTAGGTTTACACAAATGCTTTCGTTGAATTCTGTGTGCTCTGTAATCCCATATAAAATTAGTGATAGTGGAATCTAGTTTTTTGAAAAAATATTTTGGAATATATATTGGGATCGCTTGAAACAAATATATTAATTGTGGTAAGAAAGTCATTTTTATAGCGTTAATTCTACCTATCAATGAGAGCGGGAGCGTTTTCCAAAATTTAATCATATCATTCAATTTATTTAATAGTGGCATAAAATTGGCACTAAATAATGATTTGTGTCTTCTCGTAATTTGAATACCCAGATACTTGAATTTTTCTGTTGCAATTTTGAAGGGGAATTTTAGTAAGTGTCTCGAATCCTGGGGTTTTAAGGACATAATTTCGCTTTTATTCCAATTTATTCTATATCCTGAAAAAGAGACGAATTCCTCAATTAGTGTTAATAAGGTGGTTATACTCGTTTGTGTATTAGTAATATATAAAAGAATATCAACAGCGTATAATGAAATTTTATTCTTTGAATCCTTAGTGTTATGTTCGTGAATATTCGGGTGATTTCTAATCCTTTTGGCCAGCGGTTCTATCATAAGGGCAAACAGCAATGGTGATAAGGCACAACCCTGCCTATTACCCCCTGATAAGTAAAATTTTGGAGATAGCATATTGTTAGATAATATTCTTGCCGTAGGTCTATCGTAAAGTAGTTTAACCCATCTAATAAAATTCTCTCCCGTATTAAATTTGTGGAGTACTTTGTATAAATACTGCCATTCTACCTGATCAAATGCCTTCTCTGCATCCAGCGTAACAACTTAAATATCTTCATTGTCCTCATTGTGAGAGTACATTATATTGAAAAGCCTTCTCAAATTATTAAATGATTGTCTTTTGGGTATAAATCCCGTTTGGTCCATGTTTATTAATTTGTTAATATAATTATTCAGTCTTCCAGCTAGAATCTTTGCTAACATTTTCTGATCCATATTTCGAAGTGAAATAGCTCTATAAGAACCCGGTTAATCTAAATCTTTATCTTTTTTTGGTATAAGCGTTATTGTTGATTCTGCTAGGGTTTCTGGTAGTTTATTTTCAGTATAAGCTTGCGTGTATAAATTGAGTAATCTTGGTACAATTGACTCCTGAAATTGTTTATAAAATGCAATACTAAAACCATCTGGTCCTGGGTCTTCCCATTTTTCAGTGAGTTTATTATTTGTTTTATTTCTTCACTAGTAATCCGTGCTCCTAATTCCTCTTGTTCTAAACTATCCAATTTAGGGAGATTGCAATTATCTAAAAAAAATTGTAATTTTACTAACATCTGTATTTATTTTAGTTGTATATAAATTATGATAAAATTGGGCAAACCTCTTATTAATATCCTTTGGCAGTGTTAGAAACTCACCCTTATCCGATTTAATTTTAGTGATAGTTTTTTCCTTTTCTTATTGCTTCAGTTGCCTCGCAAGTAATTTATGTGACTTATCACCAAATTGAAAGTGTGCTTGTTTTGTAATTTGGAATAATCTTATTACTCTTGCCGATAATATTCTAATTAGTTTATATTTCAATAAGGTTATCTTATTATGTTTATCTATGGTTGGGTCAGTTGCGTTGTCCAATTCTAGTAATTTTATTTCCTGTTCTACCCTGACATTCCTGACACCCTCTCACGGGCACCTCGCCCAACCTGCAAAAAACACCTGTCTGATAATCAGCGCGGTTATGATGGTCTCCTGCCTCCCATCTGCCGGTTGAGACATCCTAGTGTCACAAACAGCCTTTGGGTCCCATTATCACAAGGAATTCCTGGTCCCCTACACAATATTCCACAACTCACACTTACGCCCCAACTGCGCATACGCGGCTGATGGGTTCCCTTTGCAATGCCCCTGATGCCCCCTCCTCCCCCCCCACCCTCTGCCCCTTGCCCTTCCCACCCACGCATTCACTCCATCCCCCCTCAACCCCCCCATCCGCTCTTAGCGGCTCTCCGGCATCGCAGCCATTCCCTCCCATTAGGTTCCCATCGTGACGTAGAACACGCAGGTATCACCGCGCAGTTGCAGGTGACGGGCACGGCAAATGGAAAAGGGATTTATTGAAGCTTAAAATGTGAATAACTCTTAAAATATAACTACAAGTTAAACGTTAAAGTCCATTTGTTCTTGTTGAGTCTCTTGTTGTGTTCTGCAGCCAGGGGAGGGGCACGGCTTCAGGCGGGGGCTGTCGGGGGCTGGTGGAGGAGTGTCCCTGCAGCCAGGGGAGGGGCACGGCTTCAGGCGGGGTCTGTCGGGGGCCATGCAGTGCAGCCGTGGCAACCGCTGTCTACCCCTGTTACTGCTGTGGCCGACCTCTGCCACTGCCTACCCCTGCTGCTGCTGTGGCCGACCTCTGCCACTGCCGCTCCCTATCGCTAGCGCTGCCTCTTGCGGGGCTGTCGGGGGGTGGGAGAACGTCCTGCAGCTGGGGTAGGGGGATGGGTTTATGTGGATGCTGCTGGGGATGAGGGGAGGGTCCTGCATCTGGCGGAGGGGGACGGCTTGAGGTGTGGGCTGTCGAGGGCGGGTAGGGTGGGGGGAAGCGTCTGGCAGCCAGGGGAGGGTATGGCTTCAGGAGGGGGCTGGTGTGGGGGGAGCGCCCTGTAGCTGAGGAGGAGGACGGATTCAAGTGGGGGCCAGTGGGGAACGCCTGCAAACGGCGGAGGGGGATGGGTTTAGGCAGGGGCATTCGAGGACGGGTGGGGGGGAGGATGGCTTCATGTGGCAGCTCTTGGATGCCAGTGGAGGGGGGGGGGGGGGGGCTTCTCCAGCTGGGGACGGGGACGGCTTTGGGCGGATGGGTTCTGTAAGTAGGGATGGGGATAGCTTCAGGTGGGGGGGGAGCGCCGCTACCCACCAGCTTCAGGCAGTTTGGGACGGGGACAGCTCCCGGCCCCAGCCTCACTCAGCGGTTCCCGGCCCCGGCTCCGACCCCAGCCTCAGTCAACGTCTCCCAGCCTGGACCATGTCCTCACACAGCGGCTCCCGGCCCCGGCCTCACTCGGTGCCCACGGCTCTACTCAGCTGCTCCCGGCCCTGGCCTCACACAGCGCCTCCCGGCCCCACTCAGCTGCTCCCGGCTCCCGGCCCCACTCAGCTGCTAACGGCTCCCAGTTCCACTCAACATCTCCTGGCTCATCCTGGTGGTCCCCGCAGGCTCAGACCCCACTCACTCTCCACACTCTACTCACTCTGCTCCTTCAGGTTTGTTCTCCTCACCGCCGGTGAATGACAGCGGGTATAGAAGGGGCATCGCCGTCCCGGCGAATGACAGGAGAGAAGACAAATCTGCTGACAGAAGAGGAGACCAATCTGTGGATGGGCAGTTTTTACGATATTTAAACCTTAATAACTTTTGTAATATTCCACCGATCGGAACAAAACTTGGTGGACTTGTAGCGCAAACCAGAAGAGGACAAGATGAGAGTTTTAGTTATGTGTATAGAAATAATAAAATATAGATAGAGAGAAGATAGATAGAAGATGCCATGACCGATGAAGACTTTGATCACGCTATCCACCTACGTTGTCACTTTCTGCAAGTTAAACGCCATGATTCCTCTTATCCTTGTGCAGTCTCTTTAATTACCCTCTCGTCTTTAATGCATAGGATAGATAGGAAAGGTTTGGGAAAGGGATATGGACCAAAACGCTCAAAATAACGGGTGGAATTTGTGGACGAAGGCGAGGTACTGAATGAGTACTTTGGTCCCAAATTGGCTCAATGAGTCTTTTGTGAAGCTACATTTGAAGTACCACATGTTATTCTGGTTCCCCCGATATGAGGAAGGATGTACTGTTGCAGTTACTCTTGCACTGTTAGTCAATGTTGCAGTTACTCTTGCAGTCAATGTTGGGGAAGTTAAAGCCACCCTCTATGACAACAACATTGCTTTTAAACCTTTCTATAATATGTCTACAAATCTGTTCCTCAACCCCCCTGGTGATCAGCATGCCTATAGTACTATCCCATCATAATGACTGTACCTTCCTTATTGGTTACCTCAACCACATTTCCTCAGTGGATGTATTCTCCAATGGGTCCTTCCTGTCTACAGTTGTGACATTCCACCTTATTAATAGTGCAACTCCTTCGCCTCCTTTACCTCCCTCACTATCATGTCTGAAACATCAAAACCTTGAAGCATTAAACTGCCAGTCCTGTCCCTTTCACAACCTAGCGACTATAATGTTGTAATGGTTACAACATCATCGTTCTATAGAGGCTCCAGGCTGATTCCCTGCCACAGAGGGGAGTGGAGGCCAAATCACTGGATGGATTTACGAGAGAGTTAGATAGAGCTCTAGGGGCTAGTGCAATGTAGGGATATGTAGGTATGTTACAATACTAACCTTCAGCGGCGCTGCAGTTCTGCCACTGGCCATCCACCCTTAAAGGGAGCCCAATGATGAATATACCTGACGCACTCCCTCCTGCACAAGCACCTTAGTATTGAACTGTACTATCTTTCTATTTCTTGCCTCATTAGCCCGTGGTATGGGTAGTAATTTGAGGTTACAACATGGATGGTGTAGACAGAACCTTTTTCCCAGGATGGAAATGTCCAACACTACGACATGGCTATAAGGTGAGAGGGGGATCCTGGATGACATGGAGGTCCTACACTTAACTTATTACCCAACTCCCAAAATTGCAGGACCTCATCTCCCTTCCTAAATATGCCATTGCCACGAACCTGGACAATCAACTCTGGGGACTTACCCTCCCCTCTCAGAATATCCAATGTACTCTCCCAGTCATCATTGACTCCAGCATTAGGGAGACAACTCACCATCCCAGAGTCTTGCCTGGAGACTGCTTCAATTCAGTTAGAAAATAAGCAAATGCAGCTCTGCAATTTCGTTCAAACCAAGTGTTTGAATGGCAATAAAAGGCATTCTATTCTATTCTATTGTCTAATCTGCTGACTACAGTGCATTCAGAAAGTATTAAGACCCCTTCACTTTTTCCACATTTTGTTACGTTACAACCTTTGTTACGTTACCGCCTGGTTTGGGAACTGATCAGCAGCTGATAGAGCAGCTCTCCAGAGGGTGATAAAAACTGCCCAGGGTATCATTGGACACCCCCGGCCCCCTCTGGAGGACATTTACCACTCCAGATGCCGCAGCAGGACCTGTAATATCGTGAAAGACATTACACATCCTTGTCACCACCTTTTCACACTGCTGCCCTCAGGAAAAAAGTACAGGTCGCTAAAGTCACGCACTGCCAGACTCAAGAACAGCTTTTACCCATCAGCAATCTTGGAACTGAACTCTGTCTCGGGAGCGGGTTATGGGGAAGGAGGGGGGGTGGGAGACAGTGTTAATTCATGGGTGGGTTTGGGGAGGTAGGGAGTGTAAAAAGTATGAGTATGTGGAATGTTTGAAGTTCTTTTAAATGGAGAGACACAGTAATCTCGTACGTGACACATGCAATGTCAATAAAGCATTCTATCTATCTATCTATCTATCTATCTATCTATCTATCTATCTATCTATCTATCTATCTTATTTTAAAATGGATTCAATTCTTTTTCTTATCATCAATCTACACACAATACCCCGTAATAAAAAAGTGAAAACAGGTGTTCAGAAATGTTGGAAAAGTAATTAAAAATAAATAACTGGAATATCACATTTACAAAAGTATTCAGACCCTTTGCTATGACACTCAAAATTGAGCTTAGGTTCATCCTGTTTCCATTGATTATACTTGAGATGTTTCTACAACTTGATTGGAGTCTATCAGTGGTAAATTAAATTGATTGGACTTGAATTTGAAAGGCACATGCCTGTCTATATAAGATCCCACAGTTGACAGTGCATGTCAGTGCAAAAACCAAGCCATGAAGCTGAATGAATTGTCCGTAGACCTCAGAGACAGGATAGTGTCGAGACACAGATCAGGGGAAGAGTATAAAAAATGTCTGCAGCATTGCAGGTCCCGAAGAGCACAGTGGCCTCTGTCATTCTTAAATGTAAGAACTTTGGAATCACCAGGACTCTTCATAGAGCTGGCTGCCCGGCCAAACTGAGCAATTGGGGGAGAAGGGCATTGGTCAGGGAGGTGACCAAGAACCCAATGGTCACTCTGACAGTCCCAGAGTTCCTTTTTTGGAGATGGGAGAACTTACCAGAAGGACAACTATATCTGCAGCACTCCACCAATCAGGCCTTTATGGTAGAGTGGCCAGACGGAAGCCACTCCTCAGTAAAAGGCACATGACAGCCCACTTGGAGTTTGCCAAAAGGCACCTAAAGGACTCTCAGACTATGAGAAACAAGATTCTCTGGTCTGATGAAACCAAGATTGAACACTTTGGCCTGAATGCCAAGCGTCACGTCTGGAGGAAACCAAGCATCGCTCATCACCTGGACAATACCATACCTATGGTGAAGCATGGTGGTGGCAGCATCATGCTGTGGGGATGTATTTCAGCGGCACAAACTGGGAGACTAGTCAGGATCGAGGGAAAGATGAACGAAGCAAAGTACAGAGAGATCCTTGATGAAAACCTGCTCCAGAGCGTTCTGGACCTCAGACTGGGGTGGAGGTTCACCTTCCACCAGGCCAACAACTTTAAGCACACAGCCAAGACAGTGCAGGAGTGGCTTTGTGACAAGTCTGTGCATGTCCTTGAGTGGCCTAGCCAGAGCCTGGACTTGAACCCGATCGGACATCTCTGGAGGGACCTGAAAATAGCTGTGATTTGATGCCCCTGAGAGAGCTTGAGAGGATCTGCAGAGAAGAATAGTAAAAATTACCCAAATACAAGTGTGCCAAGCTTGTAGCGTCATACCCAAGACGACGAAGGCTGTAATCGCAGCCAAAGGTGGCCCAACAAAACACTGAATAAAGGGTCTGAATACTTATGTAAATGTGATTTTTCAGTTATTTATTTTTAATTTCTTTCCAAAAATTTATAAACACCTGTTTTAGCTTATTTATTACAGGGTTTTGTGTAGATTCATGATAAAAAACAATAATTTAATCCATTTTATAATAAGACTGTAATGTAACAAAATGTGGAAAAAGTGAATGGGTCTGAATACTTTCTGAATGCACTATATTTGTGAGATTGGGACAGACCAGTTTCAGGTGATCTGACATGGAATTTGATGAATTTTCTTCTCTTGCAGCAGCAGAATGGGAGATTTGTTGAAAGAGAAGCTCGATCAGCTTCAGTGTCACTTCACGTGGGGCCCACAGAAGGAGGCCATTGACCTGGAGGATATGATGTACAGATTACAAGATGCCATAATCTTTGCAAATAAATATCAAGCCGCATCCTACAACCAACTCGCTTTTGTAAACTGCTTGCAAGGCAACAGTGAGGAAGCTATTCAAAACTTAAAGGAAGCTGAAAGGATTCTGAGGGAGAATCACAAAGATGCATTTGAAAGACACAGCATCGTCACCTATGGAAACTTTGCCTGGGTGCATTACCACATGGGACAACTGGCCAAGGCCCAGTCCTACCTCGACAAACTGGAGATGATCTGTAAACCGCTCACAGATGGTCCTCGCTACACAGCAATGATACCTGAAGTGTATGGGGAGAAGGGGTGGTCATTGTTGAGTTCTGCAGCTGAATATTATGAGGAGGCTATGAAATGTTTTGAGGAAGCTCTGGAGGTAGATCCCAATAACACGGAGTGGATCATGGGCAAAGCAACTGTTCTGTTTCGTCTGGAAGCTTTTTCTGGAACCCCAGAGAGTCATGAACGGAGTCAGTCAGTGAAGTATCTGCGGCGTGTACTGGAGCTAGATCCAGATGATTCAATGGCCATGGTGCTGCTGGCCTTAAAATTGATAGAACTCAATGGATGGGAAGAAGCAAATAAATTAGTTGAGCAAGCATTGCAGAAGCCCAGTAAGGATCCATATGTGCTTCGCTATTCGGCAAAATTTTACAGAGGGAAAGGAGCAGTGGAGAAAGCAGTCAATCTATTGAAGCAAGCATTAGAATTAACTCCACACTCATGCTTCTTGCACCACCAAATTGGAATGTGTTATAGAAGGAAACTTGGTAATATAAATTCTCGCAGGCCCGCAACTCAGCAGCAAACTGAGTTGATCCGTCAATGTAAATATCACTTTGGAAAAGCCTCTGAGTGCCGTCCAAGGTCAGCAGTTAGACCATTGCTGGACTTTGCAGATATTTACATAAAAAGTGGAGAGTATTCTAAGGCAGAGGAGATCTACAATAATCTGGTGAAATTGGAGGGCATCCGTCCAGAAAACATACAACAGATATGTTTAGGGGCTGGGTCATTTGAACTGTATCAGAAAGGCTCGGAAGCAAGTGCCATCAGCCTATTTGTGAAAGGAATGAAGGTTGAATATGAATCAAGAGAACGGAAAATGTGTAAGGAAAAATTGGAGATGTGGGCAGATAAAAAACTTCGCTATGCTCCACGTGACAGCAGAGCTCTTGGTGTGAGAGGGTTACTGTATCAGCTGGCTGGGAACAAGTCCAGGGCTATTGAATACTTTGAAATGGCCTTGGAGATTGATCATGAGAATGAAGAATATCTGTGTGCTCTTTTAGAATTACGTCTTAATCATTGAGGACCACAAGGATAATATGCACCGATTTCATCTGATTGAAGGATAAGTTTGGTGATGTGTGTGTTTTACTAATTATATTCTGATAGCATCTTCTTCGAATGATGGCTTTACTTATGAGTGTGAAGTTTTCAAAAATGATCTTGTGCTGCATTTAAACATTTTTTTTTAATTATTCTTCTTTTAAAAATAATAACACCTCATGCACACCAATCAAATGGAATTTAGTTATGTAAGTGTGGAATTTGTGTTTATTGTGGAAAGATGGGAATTGGTAAATGGCAGCACCAGGAACCAGATATCGTTGAGGATCCTGGCAAGTTTCCTCATCTGAGTCTTTCACCTTAATCATTTTACTCTTTATTTTTTCTTGTTTCTCAATGCACAATTATAACTTTGGAATGATTTAATTTTCAGGATTATTATAAGATGTCCTAAATTGACATGTCTATTAATTAAAGCTTCAAAGCAGAGATTGGTTCTGCCACAACCAAATCGAAGGGACACAAACAACAGATCCTTAAAGTGTGCATCCTACTGCTGGGGGTGTTGGAGGAAAGGCTGGGGAGGGGGTCTGTTGGGGGGAGGGGAGGGTACCAGGATAGTTAATGGAATTTCAAGAGATGATATTATTGACAAAGGAAAGATTCAAGTTTACATTATCAGGCATAATAATTAATAATCAAGGACAATGTAGTTACCAAACTCTAATCCATTTTTTAGAATAGCATAGAATAGTTTCTTTATTGTCATTGTAACTTGAACCATGTACAATGAAATTTAAAAATGTCAGCCAGTCAGTGCACCATTCAAACATTTCTAAAAGCTAACGATACATACAAGGTAAAATATTAAAAGATAAACAACTAAATAAATATCATGAAAATAGCACGCATAAACACCCAACCCTCCATCCTTCGATTTCACAGTGTACCACAGTCCCTTAGTATGTCTCGCCCCTGCGTTCCTTGGCGGCTACATTTAGTGCTTTTATAGCAGTGGGGTAAAAACTGTTTTTTAGTCTGTTTGTCCTTGTCCTTGTAGATCTGTACCGTCTGCCTGACGGCAACAGTTCAAACAGGGAGTGTCCGGGGTGGGAAATGTCCTTTATGATACTCTGGGATTTTTTTGGTGCAGCGGGAACTGTGTAAGTCCTCCAAGGTAAGGAGAGGGCAGCCGACAATCCTCTGGGCGTTGTCAATGGCCCTCTGGAGCGCTTTCCTCTGAGCCGCTGTGCGGCTGGTGTACCACACGCATACACAGTATGTTAGTATGCTCTCAATGGAGCACCGATAAAAGGACAGCAGCAGTCTCTGAGTGATGTTGTTCTTCCTGAGCACCCTCAGGAAGTGCAGTCTCTGCTGGACCTTTTTCAGCAACGCAGTGGTGTTCACGCTCCACGTCAGGTCCTCCTCAAATACTAATGGATTCGTAATGGAGCCAGAAATTGGAAGTATTTCATGGAAAGATGAACCCTTCCATGTGGCCATCCCCAACAGTGTTGATATAGCCAGGTGGCATTCCTGTAATACTTTGTACTATAATGACTATAATACTTTATACTCTGTAACTTTGGCCAGAAACATGGCGACTCTTTGTGTACTTTGTGTATTTTATGCAAAATAAAGAATTTCACTGCATCCAAGTACGTGTGACAATAAAGTATCATTGCATTATTGAATTGTTCAACCCTCTGTGTAAAAAAACGTGCCCCGCATATCTACATTATACTTTACCCCATCACCTAAAAACTGTGCCCTTTTATGTTGGACATTTCCAAAAAGATTCTGACTCTGTCCTAACTATGCCTCTCATAAGTATATATTTTTCTATCCTCTCATCCTCCAATGTTCCAGAGAAAACAATCCAAGTCTATCCAACCACTCCCTGTAGATGAAACCCTCTAATCCAGGCAGCATTCTGGTAAACCTCTGTACTCTTGCTAAAGCATCCACATGTTTCCTGTAATGGGGCCACCAGAACTGCATGCAATTGCAGACAATTGTGGACATAGCCCAGACCATCATGCAAACCAACCTTCCTTCCATTGATTCCATCAATACTTCAAGCTGCCTCGGCAAGACCACCAGCATAATCAAGGACGAGTCTCATTCACTTTTCTCCTCTCTCCCATCAATCAAGAGGTACAATAGTTTGAAAATGCATACCTCCAGATTCAGGAGCAGTTTCTTCGGCCTTGTTATCAGGTAATTGAATGGTCCTCTCATAAGCTAGAGTGCAGTCCTGCTGTCCCATCTACCTCTTTGGAGACCTTTAAACTATCTTTAATCGCACTTTATCTTGCACAAAATCTTGCACCCTTTACCCTTTATCTGTAGACTGTGGCAGTTTGATTGTAATCATGTATAATCTTTTCATTGACTCGATAGCATGCAAAAAAAAATGTTTTACTGTACCTCAGTAAACATGACAATGATAAATTAAACTAAAAAGTAATGGCCATTGATTGATTTCTTACAAATGATGGTTTGCGATCCAGGTAAAGGCTGATTCATTCTATATTCGATAGTGGGATTTGCAGTTTCACAGATACATCTGCATCTCAACGCACAGTCTTACTCAGTTTTTGCTGGGCCGATGGGGAATAAAATTCACAGTTGGATCAGAATAAATGAGTCTCTGTATCATCTTTCTCTCTCATTTCCCTCCCCCTGACTCTCAGTCTGTAAAAGGGTCTTGACCCGAACGGCACCTGTTTCTTTTCTCCAGAGATGCTGTCTGGTTGCTGAGTTACTCCAGATTTTTGTGTCGATCTTCAGTTTAAAGCAGCACCTGCAGTTCCTTGTTACACATAATTCCAATACCGACACATATCGGACTGTACGTTATCCATATCATTCTATTCTCAGCATATCCATATGCCTAACCAAATGTCTCTTGAATGCCACTATCACATCTGCCTCACCCCCTCCAGAAGCATGTTCCAGGCACTCACCACCCTCTGTGTAAAATATATGCCCCACACATCTCCTGTAAACTTT
This sequence comes from Leucoraja erinaceus, assembly GCF_028641065.1. NCBI lineage: Eukaryota > Metazoa > Chordata > Chondrichthyes > Rajiformes > Rajidae > Leucoraja > Leucoraja erinaceus. Next base: position 9,507,332 of record NC_073391.1, on the reverse strand, counting down.
GTCCCTCTCAACTTAAAGCGATGTCCTCAATTATTTGATACTTCCATGCTGGTAAAAAGGGTGTAACCAGTATATCCTATCTGTGATTCACATCATTTATATACTTCTATCAGGTTTTTGCTGCATCATCCAGAATTTCAGAGAAAACAATACAAGTCTGTACAACCACACCCTGTAGCTAATACCCACTAATCCATGCATCATCATGGTAAACCTCCTCTGCACTCTTGTCAAAGTTTCCATGTCCTCCCTGTAATGGGACAACCAGACCTGCAAACAATACTCCAAATGTAGCCTGTAAAGCTGCATCATGACGTCTTGTATCTTCAACTCAATGCCTCATATTTGGTATTAAGCAAGTATATGCCTTCTTCATCAATTTATCTACTTGTGTTGCCACTTTCAAGGAGTTATGGACTTGGACCCCAAGAGGGGACTGATATCCCCTCTGTAAACCAATGCTCCTAAGGGTCAGGCGGTTAAATGTAGATTTTCTCCTTACATATGACCTCCCAAATTGCAACACCCACACTTGCTCAGATTAAACTCCATCTGCCATTTCTGCACACGTATGTGTTGCTGACTTATATCCTGCTGTATACTTTGACAGCCTGTCTCACATTCTGCGACCCCAACAATCAGCAAAGTTCTCTTCAAACATACCAACCAGCACATCTACATTTACAACCAAGTAATTTACATATATATCACAAACAGCAGAGATCCCAATGGAATACAAAATCCTAAGGGAATGGGTGTTCAATGTTCAGTGTGTGTACACAGTGGACTGAGGAACCCGTTTCCATGTTGTATATCTAAACTAAATTAAACTACTCTGGTCAGAGACTTCGGTCTGCAAATTGTCCTTTTACCACAACCCTCTGTTTATAACAGAAAGCCAGTTCTGAAAACATACGATTGAATCACTGTTAATCCTGAGCATCTTAATCTTCTGAATCAGGCCATCATGAGGGATTTACCTTCCCTACAACTGACGTGGTGTTCACTGACTTGGTATAAATATAAATTGTCCCTAGTGTGTGTAGGATAGTGTAAGTGTGCGGGGATCACTGGTCGGCACGGACTCGGTGGGTCGAAGGAAAATACTACCGACATTCTCGGAGGCTGTACATACATTTGTTTGCATCACATCATAATGGTCACAAATATTTTGCCTGGCACCCTTGTCATTCATATGGCCTCCTGGGGTGATATCCCTTCTCTCATTTGATAGCAAAGAGATAAACGTTATTTTCCGTTGGGAACAAAGAGTCGAAGGTGACTGGTGGTAACTGACAGACGTGATAAACAGGCAGATAAACTGGTCTGACGAATGCAATGATTCTGTTGCCAACCTGCTCTGGGCTTCTATTGGATCCAGGCAGTTCTGCCACAGGCACACTGCAATATCATTGTCATAATTTCTTGCAAAAGCTAGTTTCACTTTCAAAGTTGAGTTTCTATTCAGCATCAGGAAAAGACTGAGTGAGGAAATCATTGCCTGCAGCTCCCAGTTCAATCGACTCAACAGTAAAAGTGCAGCTGAAGCTGTGAAAAGGAATTCAAAGAGCTTTGTATCTAATGAAGGTAGACAAAATAGCTGGAGAAACTCAGCGGGTGCGGCAGCATCTATGGAGCGAAGGAAATAAGGGGGAAATTTTAAGGATAAGGGGGAAATTTAAGGATAAGGGGGACCAATATGAGAAAAACATTTTTCACACAGAGAGTGGTGAATCTCTGGAATTCTCTGCCACAGAAGGTAGTTGAGGCCAGTTCATTGGCTATATTTAAGAGGGAGTTAGATGTGGCCCTTGTGGCTAAAGGGATCAGGGGGTATGGAGAGAAGGCAGGTGCAGGATACTGTGTTGGATGATCAGCCATGATCATATTGAATGGCGGTGCAGGCTCGAAGGGCCGAATGGCCTACGCCTGCACCTATTTTCTATGTTTCTATGCACCCGCTGAGTTTCTCCAGCTATTTTGTCTACCTTCGATTTTCCAGCATCTGCAGTTCCTTCTTGAAAACTTTGTATCTAATGAACACCATGAGATAGAGATCACTGTAATTCCTTCTGTGTTAAGTTGATATGTTAATCATTGTTGGTTTGAAAGTATGTGTAATGCGTTACGTTACATCTGATGCATGTGGTTGGTATTGTATGTTCAGAGATGCATCATTAAATGTAGGTTAACGTGCAGAAAGAAAGTTATTTCAAGCTGATTCATTTTCATTATTAGAACAACATCTGGGAAAATTACAGCCAAACTTTAGAAAGCAAATGTTTTTCTTGTTATTCAGACTACTTGCATGTGTCATAGTTTCTCTGTCATTGTGGTTACATATGTGTTCTATAGACAAAAGTGGGCTTTTTGATCCACCATCTACACTAATCCTATTTGATACCAGTTCAATGGATATTTATTGTCACAAATGCAAATAATCAGTACATAGTGAAATTCATTTTGCATACAATGCCGGTGCCATCATGCGTGGTGCCATTTCAATGAGTTAACCGTCTGGATTCCCGTGTGCTCGTTCTACCGGAGTGACTTCGGATCCCCTCCATCGGCCATGACCTGATCGACCGTCATCCCTCTCATCTCATCGCCAGACATCTTATGTCCCGGGGGCATTACCCCCATTCACCTTCCTACCGGCCCTTGCTCTCCACGCCCAACGTCTCCAGCAACTCCATCCCAGTATTCCACATCCGATGAGCTATCGGGCAGTTCCGCGTCCAAGGAGCCTCCAAGCGAGTCCAGCCGCCCGGTGAATGCGCCCGGTTTCGGCTTTTCTGCCATCTGATAGGCTGTCCAGTGACAGCAGGAAGGTGAACTCCAGTGAATACAAGCCTAGTCTTTTCAATTTTTCCTCATATGACAGTCCCACCATCCTGTGGATCAATCTTGTGAACCTACACTGCACTGCCTCAATCACAAGGATGTCCTTCCTCAAATTAGGAGACCAAAACTGTGCGCAATACTACAGATGTGGTCTTACCAGAGCTCTACACTACTGCAGAAGAACCTCTCTACTCCTATACTGAAATCCTCTGGTTATGAAGGCCAATCTTCCATTAGCTTTCATCACTGCCTGCTGTACCTGCACGCCAACTTTCAGTGACCGGTGTACAAGGACACCCAGGTCTCGCTGTACCTCCCCTTTATCTAACCTAACCCCATTGAGATAATAATCTGCCCCCTTGTTTTTGCCACCAAAGTGGATAACCTCACATGTATCTATATTATACTGCATCTGCCATGTATCTGCCCACTCACTCAACCTGTCCAGGTCACCCTGCAAACTCCTAACATCCTCTTCACAGTTCACACTGCCACCCAGCTTTGTTTCATCCGCAAACTTGCTAATGTTGCTCCTAATTCCCTCTTCCAAATCATTAATATACATTAGTAAACAGTTACGGCCCCAACACCGAGCCTTGCGGCACTCCACTTGCCACTGCCTGCCATTCTGAAAAGGACCCGTTCACTCCTACTCTTTGCTTCCTGTCTGCCAACCAATTTTCTATCCACGTCAACACCCTACCCCCAATACCATGTGCTCTAATTTCAGTCACCAGTCTCCTGTGTGGGACCTTGTCAAAGGCTTTCTGAAAGTCTAGATCCACTACATCCACTGGCTCTTCATCCATTTTACTTGTCACATCCTCAAAAAATTCCAGAATAATCTTCAAGCATGATTTTCCTTTCATAAATCCATGCTGACTTGGACTAATCCTTTTACTGCTATCCAAATGTCCCATTATTACCTCTTTAATAATTGACTCCAGCATCCTTCCCACCACCAAAGTCTGTAATAACTGGTCTGTAATATCCCATTTTCTATCTCGCTCCTTTCTTGAAAAGTGGGATAATGTTAGCTATCCTCCAGTCCACAGGAACTGATCCTGAATATATTGAACATTGGAAAATGATCACCAATGTGTCCACTATTCCGTGAGCCACCTCCCTGAGGACCCTGGGATGCAGACCATCAGGCCCAGGGGATTTATCATCCTTCAGTCCCATTAGCCAACCCAATACTATTTCTCGCCTAATGAACATTTCTTTCAGTTCCTCTACCCCCTTAGATCCTCTGTCCTCCAGTACATCTGGGAGATTGTTTGTGTCTTCCTTAGTGAAGACAGATCCGAAGTACCTGTTCAACTCCTCTGCCATTTCCTTGTTCCCCATAATAATTTCACCCGTGTGTGCCTTCAAGGGACCCACACTTGACTTTGCTATTCTTTTTCCCTTGACATATCTAAAGAAGCTTTTATTGTCCTTCTTTATATTCCTGGCCGGCTTGTAGCATGCTTACTTGTACTGCCCAGGATCATTAGACTTGTACGTGGCGGTCATAGCCTTCACATGGTAGTGTGGTTCATCCATGGATTGGGGAACAGTCCGATTGTCTTCACCGGCACGCACTCCTCTACGCACTTGCTGATGAGGCCAGTCACGGCAGTGACGTGCTCATTCAGATTAGCTGCAGATTCCCTGAATATGGACTAAAAGCAGTCACGTAGAATGTCATCTGTGTCTGCAGGACCAGCACTGAACCGTGTGCGAATGTGGCGTCAAAGGACGAGAAGCCAAAGCAAAGAAGTGGAAGCCAAATAACTGAATGGAACCAAAGCAGAAACGCCATATAACCGAAAGCTTACGAAGCTGAAACGCCAACTACAATGGAGGCTGTACTTCAGATTTCTCCAGCTACAACGACCAGGGATACAGTGTTTGATCTCAAGCCTATTGATAACGGAGTAAGATTCATTCAGACCAAGCTTAATATCCACAGGAGGATGAATGCAGACTGTTGGCAGGATAGCTGAGATGAATTCCCTCATCACATAGTGGATAGTCATTTACAGACTTCTGAACTAATCTAAATCTGAAGTACAGCCTCCATTGAGAAGCAATCAGTGAGGACAAGAACTGGACTGCATCAACAGTGCTTGGGGGAGAAATCCACAATTCTGGAATTTCAACATTGTTGTGATTATCATTCTGAATTCAAATGTTGGCCCTACATGTTTAGCAAGAACAGTGTGTTAGTGAACTGGGAGCTGGGCAGTCTTCACTGTGATGCCAATCCCAATGTATTCAGCATTCCTGGTTGATGGAAACATGGCATTTTCCCACCACACAATTCATTTCCTTTGGAATATCAGGCCTGTCGGTTTCGATTTCCCATTTCAGACAATAATCCGTAGGTCTCAGCCCAGCCCACTGACTATAAAAGTGACCAGAGAGCTGGACCGTGTCCACTCGCTCTCTACTGAGCTCTGAGGCACAGCGGGAATCGTCAACAAGCATCATGAGGTGCGTTGCATTTTCACTTTATACCGTTTCATTAGAAATCTGGGCATTCTGAGACAACGACAGTAACGTCAGCGTGGGCAAGTGAACCAGACACATCTAATGTGTCTCTGTGACCATTGGGGTCCACAGTTTGGTCTGATCTCGGGTTTGTGGGCATTTGGGGGACACGTTAGTAACCGGGAAGTTTAACTTAGCCCTGGGATCTCAGAACTCCAGGAGATATTGGGGTCATAATGGTTATGAAACATAATGTTGGTGATTCCAGGATCGGGTACGAATTCAAGGCAAAGTCTGTGCCGCTGGGTCACTGAAGTGTAAAATAGACACAAACAGCTGGAGAATCTCAGCGGGACAGGCAGCATCTCTGGGGAGAAGTGTAAGACATTTATTAGAAGGGAAGACACCGAGGACATTACGGAGCATTTCTTCAGGCTGAACGAGGCGATTAACGGGATCCGACCGGGGAATCGGCTTTTGGCTTCGAGAGCAGGGACAGTGATTAGATTCTCTTCATGGATGTCAATAAATGATGCAGTAAATAATGCAGATGGCGATGTTTGTGAGTGAATGAGTGTGTGTGAGCTTGTGTTTGTGAGTGTGATTATGTGTGAGGGCGGGTGGGTGAGTGAATTTGTATGAGTGTGTTGAAGTGTGGGTGGGTGTGAGTGTGCGTGTGTGTGCCTGTGTGTTGCTGTGTGTGCGCGTTTGTGCCGATATGTACGTGTGCATGCATGTGTGTGCACGTCAGTGTGTGTGTGTGCGCGACAGTGTGTGTCTGCGTTGGTGTGTGTGTGTGCGCGACAGTGTGTGTCTGCGTTGGTGTGTGTGTGTGCGTGACTGTGTGTCAGTGTGTGTATAGGAATGTTACAACATTTTGAGATTTTATAAATCAAGCCTGTAATTTATCCCATCACATAGAGCATGAACAGAATTTTAATTTGATACCTGATTCACTTTCATATCTTCTATATTAAAAAAGTTATGGTCATTTTCATACAGAAGTTAGCATCTTGTTCCCTATTGCTTTAGAAACATAGAAAATAGGTGCAGGAGGAGGCCATTCGGCCCTTCAAGCCAGCACCGCCATTCATTGTGATCATGGCTGTTCGTCCCCAATCAATAACCTGTGCCTGCCTTTTCCCCATATCCCTTGATTCCACTAGCACCTAGAGCTCTATCTAACTCTCTCTTAAATCCATCCAGTGATTGGGCCTCCACTGCCCTGTGGGAGGGAAGTCCACAAATTCACAACTCTCTGGGTGAAAAAGACACTACATCTAGAAAAGATAAGGCTTGTCTTGACTGACAAACCAGATCAATTTTCCAAAATATGGTCTCCTTTTATTGAATTTCTTCAACAACATATTGGTTGAACACAAACTCAAAACCAATGCTTGCGTCGGGTGATGGAAGGGCAGTGGGATATATCTCCATTTCTTTCACTTCTTTGTTAGCTCTGGAGCTTTTCTTTTTTCGTTTCCTTGTCTTTCTTGAAATTCTTTCTTGTCTCTTTCTTTTCTTCTCTCTTTCCCTTTTTTCCTTTTTCTTTTTTTCCGATTGAGTTATCTATCTATATTACTAAAAGTCTGATCTTGACCGCTTTTGGCCCACTGTGCTGCGATTTCCGAGAGAACACCGCCACCTACGGCTGTTATTTTTGGCCACCTCGCTCAGAGCCCCCCCTTCGCCTTTGTATAACTGTTGTCGATTATTTTCTCTTTGTACAATTGCTTCTAATAAAAATCAAATAATAAATAAAATGAAATAAATGATTTGGAAGTGGGAATTAGGAGCAACACGAGCAAGTTTGTGGATGACACAAAGCTGGGTGGCAGTGTGAACTGTGAAGAGGACGATAGGAGGTTGCAGGGTGACCTGGACAGGTTGGGTGAGTGGGCAGATGCGTGGCAGATGCAGTATAATATAGATAAATGTGAGGTTATCCACTTTGGCGGCAAAAATAAGGGGGCAGATTATTATGTTAAAGGGATTAGGTTAGGCAAGGGGGAGGTGCAGCGAGACCTGGGCGTCCTTGTGCACCAGTCACTGAAAGTTGGCGTGCAGGTACACGGTAATTTGTAGAATTCCCTGCCACAGAGGGCAGTGGAGGCCGTCACTGGATGGATTTAAGAGAGAATTAGATAGAACTCTAGGGGCTAGTGGAATCAAGAGATATGGGGAGAAGGCAGTCACGGGTTATTGATTGGGGATGATCAGCGATGATCACAATGAATGGCGGTGCTGGCTCGAAGGGCCGAATGGCCTCCTCCTGCACCTATTTTCTATGTTTCTCTGTTCCATGTGTGCCTGTGTACGTTGGTGTGTGTGTTGTGTGTGAGTGTGTGTGTGCATGTATTGGTGCATGTTTGTCAATGTGTGTCTGTGTTGGTGTGTGTTGTTGTGTGTGAGTGTATGTCAGTGAGTACGTGTGTGTGTTGGTGTGTGTGTGTCAGTGTGTGCGTGTGTCTGCGTCGGTGTGAGTGTGTGTATTGGTGTGTGTGTGTGTGTCAGTGTGTGCGTGTGTCTGCGTCGGTGTGAGTGTGTGTATTGGTGTGTGTGACTGTGACTGTGACTTCATTTCCCCCATTCACAAGCCTGTGGTTGGGGATCGGGCTGGTCATTGATGCCTGTAAGTGGATGTACTGGGATCTGCTTGGCACGTTGGAGTGAGCGCATCTTGCAGCCGCTCCACCATCCTCCGACCGAGCATGGCCTCACCCCCCTCCCTCAACCCCAACTCTCCCCGCCCTGGTTCATCCCCCGAGCCATTGTACTGGTAGCCATTGCTCAAGCCTGTTCTGCCCAGCCTACGTGGAAAACCAGCCCACACTGATCTGCTCCAGATCGGGATGGGGATGAGGATTAACGCGCCTCCGTGTGCGGGAACATTGCCGTGAAGGACCATGGATTAGCACCTTCACCATTCCGCTTCCATGACCTTCAGAAGACAGGCACAAAAAGCTGGAGTAACTCAGCGGGACAGGCAGCATCTCTGGAGAGAAGGAATGGGTGATGTTTTGGGTCAAAGAAACATATCAAATAGGTGCAGTAGGCCATTCGGCCCTTTGAGCCAGCACCGCCATTCAATATGATCATGGGAGGGGGTCCATTTCAATCATCGCTGATCTCTGCCTCCTAACCCCCTTTTCCTGCCTTCTCCCCATAACTCTTGACACCCATTCTAATGAGGAATTTGTCTATCTCTGCTTTAAGAGGGAGCGCTCTTTAATCTAACTCCGTGGCCTCCACACTGGGCATGTTGTCCAAATCCTTTGGTCAGTTGTCTTAGAAGACCAGGCTTTCATAAACTGTTCCAAGGCTTAAATAAATGAATATTAAAGAATAAACATCAGAGGGGGGCCGACGACGGCTGCCTAGCCAATGGTCTGTCTGTCTTTTCTTTCTGTTTAGTTATTTTAAGTATGTGTTAAAAGTATGTTTTAGTGTTCTTGGTTTGTTTTGTGTGTGTGTGGGGGGGGGGGGGGGGGGAGTTGGGGGATGGGTTTCAGGGGCTGTCCCATTTGGCGACCTAGGAGAGAAGGGAAGAGAAAGAGAGAAGGGGGAGAGAGGGTAGAGAAGGGGGAGGGGGCGGGGAGGAGTGGAGACACTTTTAAGAAGTACTAGACTAAGTGGGACCCGTTGGGTCCCATGTTCACACGGGAGGGCTGGTCCCGCGATGCAGTATGGGTACTGTGGGCTGAAGGGACTGGTTAGTATGGACATTGTGGACCAAATGGATTCTTGGGGTGGCAGCTCAGTCAATCGAGCCTGATGTGATGGCAGCTCACTAACGGCTGGTGGGCTAGCAGTATTCCTTGAAATTCCATTTCAAGCAGGGTGCAAGGCAACCAAATTCAAATGCAGTTTCCTGCCATTTCAAGCAGGGTGCAAGGCCCCCGAATTCAGGTGCAGTTTCCTACCATTTCAAGCAGGGTGCAAGGCCACCAAATGCTAGTGCTGTTTCATGCCATTTCAAACAGGGTGAAACCATCATAAAACCACTATATAACCACACAAAGCACCACATAAACACCACACTCACAGTTCAGTAGACATTCAGTGTGTTCAGTTGATTCACAGCTCAGACAGAGTCGTGACCTCTCTCTCAATTCAAGCAGGGTGCAAGGCAACCAAATTCAAATGCAGTTTCCTGCCATTTCAAGCAGGGTGCAAGGCCCCCGAATTCAGGTGCAGTTTCCTACCACTTCCAGCAGGGTGCAAGGCCACCGAATTCAAGTGCAGTTTCCTACCACTTCCAGCAGGGTGCAAGGCCACCACATTCAAATGCCATTTCATGCCATTTCAAACAGGGTGAAACCATCATAAAACCACTATATAACCACACAAAGCACCACATAAACACCACACTCACAGTTCAGTAGACATTCAGTGTGTTCAGTTGATTCACAGCTCAGACAGAGTCGTGACCTCTCTCTCCCCATCTTGCAGAGACTGAGTCACACCCACACTTAGGGGTTTTATAATCCCTCCCCCTCCAACTGGAAGGGGCGTGACCTTCATGGCGTGATTGACAGGAGAGAGATTCACAACATTTTTTTAAACTCTAATAACACTTTTATTTTTAATTGATGGGAAGAATCCTCTGCACCTGATGAGTGGCGAGGAACTGAGTAAGATGCCCAAAAATCACAGCCGTAAGTGGTAGCGTTTTATCTAAAATCAATATTCAGTGCAAACGGAAAGTTGTCAAGTTTCCACCAACACCAGCCATTTTTTTTGTTGCCGTGCAACCTTTCAAAGCAGTTACTACCACCAACAACAGCCAGTTTTTTTACAGTGCAGCCTTAATCTATATATTGATGATCTGTCCAAACAATTGAAAGCCTGTAATACTGAGTTCATGATTGATAATATTTTAATTTCACCTTCCTACCGGCCCTTGCTCTCCACGCCCAACGTCTCCAGCAACTCCATCCCAGTATTCCACATCCGATGAGCTATCGGGCAGTTCCGCGTCGAAGGAGCCTCCAAGCGAGTCCAGCCGCCCGGTGAATGCGCCCGGTTTCGGCTTTTCTGCCGTCTGATAGGCTGTCCAGTGACAGCAGGAAGGTGAACTCCAGTGAATACAAGCCTAGTCTTTTCAATTTTTCCTCATATGACAGTCCCACCATCCTGTGGATCAATCTTGTGAACCTACACTGCACTGCCTCAATCACAAGGATGTCCTTCCTCAAATTAGGAGACCAAAACTGTGCGCAATACTACAGATGTGGTCTTACCAGAGCCCTATACTACTGCAGAAGAACCTCTCTACTCCTATACTGAAATCCTCTGGTTATGAAGGCCAATCTTCCATTAGCTTTCATCACTGCCTGCTGTACCTGCATGCCAACTTTCAGTGACCGGTGTACAAAGACACCCAGGTCTCGCTGTACCTCCCCTTTATCTAACCTAACCCCATTGAGATAATAATCTGCCCCCTTGTTTTTGCCACCAAAGTGGATAACCTCACATGTATCTATATTATACTGCATCTGCCATGTATCTGCCCACTCACTCAACCTGTCTAGGTCACCCTGCAAACTCCTAACATCCTCTTCACAGTTCACACTGCCACCCAGCTTTGTTTCATCCGCAAACTTGCTAATGTTGCTCCTAATTCCCTCTTCCAAATCATTAATATACATTAGTAAACAGTTACGGCCCCAACACCGAGCCTTGCGGCACTCCACTTGCCACTGCCTGCCATTCTGAAAAGGACCCGTTCACTCCTACTCTTTGCTTCCTGTCTGCCAACCAATTTTCTATCCACGTCAACACCCTACCCCCAATACCATGTGCTCTAATTTCAGTCACCAGTCTCCTGTGTGGGACCTTGTCAAAGGCTTTCTGAAAGTCTAGATCCACTACATCCACTGGCTCCCCTTCATCCATTTTACTTGTCACATCCTCAAAAAATTCCAGAATAATCTTCAAGCATGATTTTCCTTTCATAAATCCATGCTGACTTGGACTAATCCTTTTACTGCTATCCAAATGTCCCATTATTACCTCTTTAATAATTGACTCCAGCATCCTTCCCACCACCAAAGTCTGTAATAACTGGTCTGTAATATCCCATTTTCTATCTCGCTCCTTTCTTGAAAAGTGGGATAATGTTAGCTATCCTCCAGTCCACAGGAACTGATCCTGAATATATTGAACATTGGAAAATGATCACCAATGTGTCCACTATTTCGTGAGCCACCTCCCTGAGGACCCTGGGATGCAGACCATCAGGCCCAGGGGATTTATCATCCTTCAGTCCCATTAGCCAACCCAATACTATTTCTCGCCTAATGAACATTTCTTTCAGTTCCTCTACCCCCTTAGATCCTCTGTCCTCCAGTACATCTGGGAGATTGTTTGTGTCTTCCTTAGTGAAGACAGATCCGAAGTACCTGTTCAACTCCTCTGCCATTTCCTTGTTCCCCATAATAATTTCACCCGTGTGTGCCTTCAAGGGACCCACACTTGACTTTGCTATTCTTTTTCCCTTGACATATCTAAAGAAGCTTTTATTGTCCTTCTATATATTCCTGGCCAGCTTGTAGCATGCTTACTTGTACTGCCCAGGATCATTAGACTTGTACGTGGTGGTCATAGCCTTCACATGGTAGTGTACCTCGTGGTTCATCCATGGATTGGGGAACAGTCCGATTGTCTTCACCGGCACGCACTCCTCTACGCACTTGCTGATGAGGCCAGTCACGGCAGTGGCGTGCTCATTCAGATTAGCTGCAGATTCCCTGAATATGGACTCAAAGCAGTCACGTAGAATGTCATCTGTGTCTGCAGGACCAGCACTGAACCGTGTGCGAATGTAGCGTCAAAGGACGAGAAGCCAAAGCAAAGAAGTGGAAGCCAAATAACTGAATGGAACCAAAGCCGAATCGCCATATAACCGAAAGCTTACGAAGCTGAAACGCCAACTAACCAAAAGGGCGGGACGTCTAAATGCAAACTAACGGAAAGGCTGCATCGCCTACAAGCCAACTAACCGATTGGCCTCTCGGTTATTTGACTTCCACTTCTTTGCTCTCACCCTTCGACGCCACGTCCGGGATCCATTGAACAACTCTCTACGCCAGATCCTCCTGCTTCCATTTTTCTCTATAGGCAGGGAAGTAGATGCACAGCAAGATGGTCTGATTTACTGAGATATAACTGAGGGACAGAGCGGAAGGCATTGTTTATTAATGTGTAGCAGTGGTAGAGGGTGTACTGGCACCTGGCAGGACAAGTACTGGTAGCACTTTGGTAGTACCCGCGGAGGTTGGCTTCATTGAAGTCTCCATCTACAACGACCAGGGATACAGAGTTTGATCTCAAGCCTATTGATAACAGAGTAAGATTCATTCAGACCAAGCTTAATATCCACAGGAGGATGAATGCAGACTGTTGGCAGGATAGCTGAGGTGAATTCCCTCATCACATAGTGGGTAGTCATTTAGACTTCTGAACTAATCTAAATCTGAAGTACAGCCTCCATTGAGAAGCAATCAGTGAGGACAAGAACTGGACTGCATCAACAGTGCTTGGGGGAGAAATCCACAATTCTGGAATTTCAACATTGTTGTGATTATCATTCTGAATTCAAATGTTGGCCCTACATGTTTAGCAAGAACAGTGTGTTGGTGAACTGGGAGCTGGGCAGTCTTCACTGTGATCCCAATCCCAATGTATTCAGCATTCCTGGTTGATGGAAACATTAAACTTTCCCAGCACACAATTCATTTCTAGAGGAATATCAGGCTTGTCGGTTTCAGTTTCGATTTCCCATTTCAGACAATAATCCGTAGGTCTCAGCCCAGCCCACTGACTATAAAAGTGACCAGAGAGCTGGACCGTGTCCACTCGCTCTCTACTGAGCTCTGAGGCACAGCGGGAATCGTCAACAAGCATCATGAGGTGCGTTGCATTTTCACTTTATACCGTTTCATTAGAAATCTGGGCATTCTGAAACAACGGCAGTGTGGGCAAGTGAACCAGACACATTTGTGTCTCTGTGACCATTGGGGTCCGCAGTTTGGTCTGATCTCGGGTTTGTGGGCATTTGGGGAACACGTTAGTAACCGGGAAGTTTAACTTAGCCCTGGGATCTCAGAACTCCAGGAGATATTGGGATCATAATGGTTATGAAACATAATGTTGGTGATTCCAGGATCGGGTACGAATTCAAGGCAAAGTCTGTGCCGCTGGGTCACTGAAGTGTAAAATAGACACAAACAGCTGGAGAATCTCAGCGGGACAGGCAGCATCTCTGGGGAGAAGTGTAAGACATTTATTAGAAGGGAAGACACCAAGAGGACATTACGGATAATTTCCTCAGACTGAACGAGGCGATTAACGGGATCCGACCGGGGAATCGGCTTTTGGCTTCGAGAGCAGGGACAGTGAATAGATTCTGTTCATGGATGTCAATAAATGATGCAGTAAATAGAGCAGATGGGGATTATCGACCACTAAGGATCACTGGAGGTGGAGCGAGTGGGGAAATCTGTGTAAACTGGAGTGCAATCTGTGTGTATTCGTGTGTGCTTATCCTTGTGTGTGTGTGTGTGTGCGGGTGTCATCATCCCACCCCCCCAACCCGACATCCCCCCCCAACCCCACATCCCCCCCCAAACCCCACATTCCCCCCCCCCCCCACATCCCCCCACCCCACACCCCCCATATCCCCCCTAACCCCACATTCCCCCCAACCCCCACACCCCCCATATCCCCCCAACCCCACACCCCCCCACCCCCACATCCCCCCCCCCACACATCCCCCCCCCACCCCACACCCCCCCCCAACCCCACACCCCCCAACCCCACATCCCCCCCCCCCCCCCATCCCCCCCCAACCCCACACCCCCCCCAACCCCCCCCCCAACCCCACCATCCCCCCCCCCCAAACCCCCACATCCCCCAACCCCACATCCCCCCCCAACCCCCACACCCCCCCCAACCCCACACCCCCCCCCAACCCCACACCCCCCCCCAAACCCACATCCCCCCCAACCCCACACCCCCCACCCCCACCCCCCCCCCCACCCCCCCCAACCCCACATCCCCCCCACATCCCCCCCCCACCCCCACATCCCCCCAACCCCACATCCCCCCCACACCCCCCCCAACCCCACACCCCCCCCAACCCCACACCCCCCCAACCCCCCACACCCCCCCCCCCCCCAACCCCGACCCCAACCCTAACCCGTACCCCAACCCTCACCCCCCCCCCCACCCCCAACCCCACCCCACACCCCCCAACCCCACACCCCCCCCCAACCCCACACCCCCCCCACCCCCAACCCCCCAACCCCCACCCCCCCCCCCCCCAACCCCACACCCCCCCAACCCCACACCCCCCCAACCCCACACCCCCCAACCCCACACCCCCCCAACCCCACACCCCCCCCAACCCCACACCCCCCCAACCCCACCCCCCCCCCCCAACCCACACCCCCCCAACCCCACACCCCCCCCAACCCCCCACCCCCCCCCCCCCACCCCCCCCCCACCCCCCCCCCCCCCCTCGAACCCCCACCACCACCCCTCCACCCCACACCCCCCCCCCCCCACCCCACACCCCCCAAACCCCACACCCCCCCAACCCCCCCACACCCCCCCAACCCCACCCCCCCCAACCCCACACCCCCCCAACCCCACACCCCCCCAACAACCCCACACCCCCCCAACCCACACACCCCCCCACCCCACATCCCCCCAACCCCACACCCCCCCCAACCCCACACCCCCCCCCCCCAACCCCCACCCCCCCCAACCCCACAACCCCACCCAACCCCCACCCCCCCCCAACCCCACACCCCCCCAACCCCCCAACCCCCCCCCCCCCCCCCAACCCCACACACCCCCCAACCCCCACATCCCCCCAACCCCACATCCCCCCCAACCCCACACCCCCCCAACCCCACATCCCCCCAACTCTACATCCCCCCAGCCCTCCAGCCCCATGCCCCCCTATCTCCCCCAAACCCCACACCCCCCCCCCCAACCCCCCCCCCCACCCCACATCCCCCAACCCCCCCGGGCACCAGGCAGGCAACTCAGCTTTTGGGATTCTTGATCCTCGTGATAGAGATTAGTATTTATTCCCCATACTATACTATCTCCAACGACAACAACTCCCCTCTCGAACCAACTCTTGATACTTGGTTATTGATATTAAACATTGAGGATTTTAAATCTGAAGAAGGGTCTCAACCCGAAACGTCGACTATTCCTTCTCTCCATAGATGCTGCCTCACCCGTTGATTTACTCCAGCATTTTTGTCTACCTTTAACTCTCAGATGATTCCTGAGATGTTGAATATTTCCAGGTTTTTTTCTGCTTTCGCAAAATAAAACTGTATTAATGAGCAGATCTGTTTCGCCTGATCTGAGATGGAGTTTCATGACGTTTCTTCTTTTACAGCAGCTCACCAAAAGATTTGATGAAAGAGAAGCTCGATCAACTTCAGTGCCACTTCACATGGAGCCCACAGAAGGAGACCATTGACCTGGAGGATATGATGTACAGATTACAAGATTCCATAAACTTTGGAGATAGATATCAAGCCACATCCTACAACCAACTAGCTTTCATACACTGCTTGCAAGGCAACAGTGAGGAAGCTATTCAAAACTTAAAGGAGGCTGAAAAGATTCTGAGGGAGAATCACAAAGATGCATTTGAAAGAAACAGCATCGTCACCTATGGAAACTTTGCCTGGGTGCATTACCACATGGGACAACTGGCCAAGGCCCAGTCCTACCTCGACAAACTGGAGATGATCTGTAAACCGCTCACAGATGGCCCTCGCTATACAGCAATGATACCTGAAGTGTATGGGGAGAAGGGATGGTCATTGGTAAAATCAGCAGCTAAATACTATGAGGAGGCAAAGAAATGTTTTGAGAAAGCTCTGGAGAAAGATCCTGACAATCCCAATTGTATCATGGGCATTGCAACTGTTCTGTTTCGTCTGGAATCATTTTCTGGAACACCAGAGAACCGTACAAAAAGTCAGTCTGTGCAGCATCTGCGACGTGTACTGGAGCTAGATCCAGATAACTCTGTGGCCATGGTGCTGCTTGGTCTAAAGCTGCAACAGTGCCATCAAGAAAAAGAAGCATATAAATTAATTGAACAAGCAGTGCAGAAATCCCCTGATCGTCCATATGTGCTTCGGTATGCTGCATTATTTTACAGAAGAGAAGGAGACATGGAGAGAGCAGTCGAGCGGTTGGAAAAAGCAGTTGCATTATCTCCACACTCTTGCTTCTTGCATCATCAGATTGCAATGTGTTGCAAAAGTCAACTAATGCCACTGCTGAAAATTCCTCGTGGCACAAGTCATGCATTTCAGCAAAAAAGTAAATTGATCGAGAAATGCAGAAATCATTTTGAAAAGGCACGCGAGCATCGAAGTCTGGCTATTAAGCCACAGTTGGATTTTGCAGAGTTCTGCATAATGCTCGGAGACTACTCCAAGGCTGAAGAGATTTACAGCCATCTGGTGAAGATAGTTGACACTCGTCCAGAAAACATGCAAAACATATGTTTACAGGCTGGATCGTTTGAACTGTACCAGAAAAGATCTGAAACAAAAGCCGTGAGCCATTTCCTGAAAGGTCTGAGACTTGAACATGACTCAAAAGCACGGAGAGAATGCAAGAAAAAATTATACCAGTGGGTTGACAGGAAGCTGTACTTTTCTCCACATGACAGCATGGCCCTTGGTGTCAAAGGGTCAATCTATCAGCTGGATGGGGACAAGTTTAAAGCTATTGAATATTTTGAGAAGGCCTTGGAGTTTGATCGTGATAATGTGGAATATCTGAGTGCACTTGCTGCATTAAGCCTTTCCCTTAAGGGCTAAAGTAATACTGAGAGATGCTTTGATTCTGATACGAAGACAGGTTTGGTGAGGCAATTATTTTCACTTGATGGATTCTTGCAGCACCTTCTACAAATTAGACTATTACTCACGAGAATGTGATTCCCAAACAATAATCTCACTGCAATCATTATCTGCCTTTCTGCTGTGTTCTTGAATGGCGATGTCTTAATTATAGCAAGAAAACCCTTTGATCCATATGATACCCCTGCCATATATAGCTCCTCATATTTTAGATTATAATGTGTGGAGTAAAGAAACGTTTGTGACAGGAACGTTTTCTTTTGGAGACAAATGAAGACAGCTCTGTAAGAATCTTGGAACATTTCTACTTCATTTCATTCACTTATTAATCCTGAAATGTAGATCCTGCTTTTCAATTTGTTACATGAATCCTACTGAACAGGTGTAACTTTTGAAGAATTAATTTTGGAATTGGATTAAATTTGCAAGACCATATTAAGATGTCACCCTTAGAATGGCTGAGAAATGTAGTTTCAAAGTGAAGATTGGATTGGTGTGAACTTTATGAAAGGAGTGTCAGCAAATTATTAACGGTATCTTTCCAGTCATCCAAGAATAGTTCAAAAGGCAATGCAAGAGTCAAAGAAGCAAGTCATTCTAACAGTGCAACCTGCCATAGGAAGACAAAGTGAAGGCAATACTCCAAATGCAGCTTCAACAACATCATGTACAACTGTAACAGAATGTCACAATTTCCATACTCAGTACCCTGACTGATGAAGGCTAATGCACCAAAGTCTTCTTTACCACCCTGTACCAGTGACGCCATTTTTAGGAAACTGTGCACCTGTATTCGTAGATCCTTTGCTGTGATGACTACATGGCATGTCTATAATAAGATAACAGAAATTGGATGCATGTTCAAAATGACAAGTTATTGCTCCCTCAACTTTGAGCCCAAGAGAAAAATAAGAAGGGAGCTCCAGAGAGGGTAAATATATTGAAGTACTGGGGGCATAATGGTGGAGTTATCCTTTGGAGACTTGGTCCGCTATTTAGTATGCAGTGTTCAAGAGTCAAGAGTGTTTTTGTTCAATGTACAGTGGGCAATATACAGTGGGCAATATACAGTGGGCAATGTACAGTGGGCAATGTACAGTGGGCAAAGTTATGATTTGTTATTCAGCACTATGACTTCTTTGCTCTGGGCACGCTTGTTTTGAATAAAATATAAAATCTGATCACATGACAGTGCCATGTCTAATAATTTTGAATTTAGAATTGGGAAGGACCATTCTCATGGATGCAACATTAGAATTAATTGAACCAATCAATTATTTATAAAATGTAACAGATAATTGCAAATGAATAATACGTTTAATGTAGGCCTTTATTTTCACTTTGACTAGGTGGCTTTGACTGGCTAATAGGTGAGCAGATTTAGAAATTATCACAATTATCAGTCATTATGACAAATATCAGACCATGGTATTTTACACCCCAAGCCTCATTGCTGTGCCTCCGGTTATATTTCTGTCTACACATGTCAACTTGGAACATAGAATATTGAACAATACAGAACAGGAACCTATAAGGTTTGTCCAGTTTAGAGATTCAGCATGGAAACAGGCTCTTCAGCCCACCAAGTCCGTGGACGTTTCAAGAGAGTTAAGGGCCTGTCCCACGAGCATGCGACTGCATGCGGCAAGCGCGACCTAACGAGGTC
Organism: Leucoraja erinaceus; assembly: GCF_028641065.1. Lineage (NCBI taxonomy): Eukaryota > Metazoa > Chordata > Chondrichthyes > Rajiformes > Rajidae > Leucoraja > Leucoraja erinaceus. The sequence goes on along the minus strand of NC_073391.1, from coordinate 9,488,432 downwards.
ACTTGAGCCGAGGACCTCGCAGGGCCGGTCCCACTTCGATTGCCGGAGCCGTATGGAGTTGTGCGGAGCTGGTCCTGACATCGCGCGGGGCTCCAGAAAACTTACTGTTCAAAAATTCCGTGCGGCAACGGCCTGCAGGCCCGCAGCCACCTCGACGCCGTATGTACGGCCTCGATGCGCATACGTAGCATCTCGACACGGCGTCTTGACACCGTACGTCACGCGCGAACTTCCCGCGGACTTCGCTCGCTTCCGGTTTGGTCGCGCTTGCCGCATGCTGGTGGGACCGGCCATGTACGGGGATCACTCGACTTCCGCGCGGCCCCCGCTTCCGGTTTGGTCGTGCTTGCCACATGCAGTCGCATGCTCGTGGGACTGGCCCTTTAGATATAGTTCTTGGGGGTAATGGAATCAAGGGATTTCAATCACCCGTTCATTCGTTCTAACCTACCGACCAGGGACAATTTACAGAAGCCAATTAACCAAAGAGGAGGTATTGGTGATTTTAAATCCCCGGGGTCTGACCAAGTGTATATATCCACAGACCTTGAGAGATGTTAGTGATCAAGTTGCAGAAGTGCAACTGGTAGAGAATAAAATGTTCATTATAAAGATGAAAAATGCTGAGTAATTAGGCGGGTCGGGAAGTATCCCTGGAGAACAAGAATCGGTGACATCTTGGGTCAAAACCCTTCTTCAGACTCAAGACTTCTGAATTCTTTTAGTGACATCTTCAAAAACTTCTATCAGATTGTGCGATATGATTTTCCACACACAAATGCATCTCAACTAAAACCAAAAAAAAATTTAAACAATGTCATACTGATTATCCTTAATCAATCCGTGCCTATTCAAATGCTGGTAGATCCTATTCCAAAGAATGTGGAAGGAAACCACAGAAACATAGAAAATAGGTCCAGGAATAGGCCAATTGGCCCTTCGAGAGAGCACTGCCATTCAATATGATCATGGCCGATCATCCAGAATCAGTACCTCGTCCCTGCTTTCTCCCAATATCCCTTGATTCTGTTAGCTCTCAGAGCTATATCTAATACCTGTTTATATTATCCACATTTCCCAAAACGCAACACCTCACACTAATTTGTAGTAAATGCCATTAGCCATTTCTCACCCACCTGCCCAACTGATCAAGATCTTGCTACCATTTTTGATCTTTACTATCTACAATATCACCCACTTTTGTGTCATCTGCAAACTTACAAATCATGCCTGGTATGTTGTCATCCAAAACATTGATATTGATGAAGTGTTCAAGAAGGAACTGCAGATGCTGGAAGATCGAAGGTACACAAAAATGCTGGAGAAACTCAGCGGGTGCAGCAGCATCTATGGAGCGAAAGAAATAGGTGACGTTTCGGGCCAAAACCCTTATTCAGACTGATGGGGGGTGGGGGGGAGAAGAAGGAAGGAAAAAGGGAGGAGGAGCCCGAGGGCGGGGGGATGGGAGGAGACAGCTCGAGGGTTAAGGAAGGGGAGGAGACAGCAAGGGCCAGCAAAATTGGGAGAATTCAATGTTCATGCCATCCAGGTGCAAGCTACCCAGGCGGAATATGAGGTGCTGTTCCTCCAATTTCCGGTGTTGCTCACTCTGGTAATGGAGGAGACCCAGGACAGAGAGGTCGGATTGGGAATGGGAGGGGGAGTTGAAGTGCTGAGCCACCAGGAGTTCAGGTAGGTTATTGCGGACTGAGCGGAGGTGTTCGGCGAAACGATCGCCCAACCTTCGCTTAGTCTCACCAATGTAAATCAGCTGACATCTAGAGCAGTGGATGCAGTAGATGAGGTTGGAGGAGATACAGGTGAACCTTTGTCGCACCTGCAACGACTGTTTGGGTCCTTGAATGGAGTCGAGGGGGGAGGTGAAGGGACAGGTGTTGCATTTCTTGCGGTTGCAACGGAAAGTGCCCGGGGATGGGGTGGTACGGGAGGGAAGGGAAGAATTGACAAGGGAGTTGCGGAGGGAGCGGTCTTTGCCGAAGGCAGACATGGGGGGAGATGGGAAGATGTGGCGAGTGGTGGGGTCACGTTGGAGGTGGCGGAAATGGCGGAGAATTATTTGTTGTATTTGCCGGCTGGTGGGGTGAAAGGTGAGGACCAGGGGGACTCTGCCCTTGTTGCGAGTGCGGGGATGGGGAGAGAGAGCAGTGTTGAGGGGTATGGATGAGACCCTGGTGCGAGCCTCATCTATGGTGGAGGAGGGGAATCCCCGTTCCCTGAAGAGCGAGGACATTTCTGATGCCCTGGTGTGGAACATCTCATCCTGGGAGCAGATGCGGCATTGGCGGAGGAATTGGGAGTAGGGGATGGCGTCCTTACAGGGGGCAGGGTGGGAAGACGTGTAGTCCAGATAGCCATGTGAGTCAGTGGGTTTGTAGTGTATGTCGGTCAGAAGACTGTCCCCTGCGATGGAGATGGTGAGGTCAAAGAATGGTAGGGAAGTGTCGGAAATGGTCCAGGTGTATTGGAGTGCCGGATGGAAGTTGGTGGTGAAGTGGGTGAAGTCAGTCAGTTGTGTGTGGGTGCAGGAGGTGGCCCCAAAGCAGTCGTCAATGTAACGGAGGTAGAGGTCGCGGATGGGGCCCTGGTACGTATTGAACAAGGATTGTTCGACGTACCCGACAAAGAGGCAGGCGTAGCTGGGGCCCATGAGTGTGCTCATAGCAACGCCTTGTGTTTGGAGGAAATGGGAGGAGTCAAACGTAAAGTTGTTGAGGGTGAGGACCAACTCCGCTAGGCGGAGGAGAGTATCAGTGGCTGGGTATAGGTTGCTCCTCTGGTCGAGGAAGAACCGGAGGGCTTTGAGGCCATCCTGGTGGGGGATGGAGGTGTAGAGTGACTGGACGTCCATGGTGAAGATGAGGGGGTGAGGGCCTAGAGAGTGGAATGCGCGGAGGCGGCGGAGAGTGTCTGAGGTGTCTAGAACATAGGTGGGAAGGGATTTGACCAAGGGGGATAGTATGGAGTCAAGGTATGTGGAGATGTATTCGGTGGGGCAACGAACCCTGAGCCACACCACTGGTCACAGATCGCCAATCCAAAAAACAAACTTCGACCATCACCCTCTGCTTTCCGTTGCAGAGAAACATCTGACTTATCTATAATGTTGAAGTGAGTAATTTCAGCTTTTTCAAATCAGAAAAGCACGGGGAAGAGTAGATAGTCATAGTCCTCAAGATATTCGCTCTTCAAATCTTATTCTGCTCTCCCTCTGGAATACGCACCAGAAAGTTGCCTAGAGTCATAGAGTGATACAGTGTGGAAACAGGCTCTTTGGTCCAACCCTCCCACACTGGCCAACATGTCCTAGCTACACTAGTCCTACCTGCCTGTGTTTGGTCCATATCCCTACAAACCTGTCCTGTGTTTGGTCCATATCCCTACAAACCTGTCCTGTCCATATCCCTACAAACCCGTTGCACAAATGTTGGGTTAGTCCCAGCTTCAAATACCTCCTCTGGCAGCTTGTTCCATAAACCCACCACCTATGTGTGAAAAGATTACCCCTTAGATTCCCACTAAATCTTTTCCCCTTCATCTTAAAACTATGTCCTCTGGTCCTCGATTCACTTATTCTGGGCAAGAGACTCCATGCATCTACCCAATCTATCCCTAATCAGCCCTTGTCTGTCTAAATGCCTGCATATCCTACCCCTCAGAATCATCTCTGGTAACTTTCCATCTACAGATGTTAAGATCACTGGCCTAAAGTTCCCAGCATTTTCCTTGCAACCTTTCTTGAATAGAGGCATAACATTTGCCACCCTCCAGTCTTCCAGCACCTCTCCTGCATTTGAAGACTACTCGTAAATTTCAACCAGGGCTCTCGCAATTTCATCTTTGGTTTCCCACAATGTCCTTGGATATATCTGATCAGGCCTTGGAGATTTGTCACCTTCATACACGATTACATCTTCAGCACCTCTTCGAACTGACTGCTTGACTGCCCCAAGTTCCTCCATCCTCCAGTTATTGAGTATTGATCTGGCTGGTGTGCAACACGCAATGTATGTTTTCATTGAGGGAACAACACTGTAAAGTTAAGTAGCAGTGAGCTAATGAACAGACTTCACACATGCTGCCTGTCCCGCTGAGTTCCTCCAGCTTTTTGTGTCTGTCTTCGGTGTAAACCAGCATCTGCAGTTCCTCCTTCCTATACATTTTGACTGATGACACATTGTGAATAAAATCTCTTGTGCTGCGGATGATGTATATTTCAATGTGAATGTTGACAAGTGAATAAAGAGGCGAGGAATTCTGTCAGATTAATGTCGTTTGAAGTGAATGCTCAGAATGTTACATGTGATATTGAGGAAGTCATGAGATAATTATTTGGAATTGCATATCAACACAAAAAATATGAAACTATTTAAAATGCTAAAGTTGAATCCATTCTTCAAACAGAAGAGGACTATATTCCAGTCTCAGATGTTTAGGATTAGCGTGAGCTCACTGCAAGGGGCTGAACTGTGACTGAAACTGTGGGACTGATCTGCAGACACTTTTGAGGGGCTCGTTATTCATTTACTTCTCTCTTCCAAACGCAGTGACAGAAAATATAGGAATCTGTCATCATTCTGCAGTAGATTCTGCAATTTCAGTTCCTTAATATCAAGCTGATCAGACAAACAGTACAGGCACAAACAATACAGCAATCACCCATACACTGGTTCCATCCTACACACCAAGGTCAATTTACAGAAGCCAGTTAACCTCAAACCCATACATCTTTGGAGTGTGGGAGGAAACCGGAGCACCTGGAGAAAACCCCTGTGATCACAGGAAGAATTTACAAACCCCGTACAGACAGCAGTCATTGTCAGGATCAACACTGACACCTCTGATCTACTCTTCTCCCTCTCCATTTGTAGATTAAGCCTGACCATGTTATGGTCACTGCCTCTTAATGGCTCATTAACCTCGAGGTCCTTTATTAAATCCAGTTCATTACATAGAAACATAGAAACGTAGAAATTAGGTGCAGGAGTAGGCCATTCGGCCCTTCGAGCCTGCACCGCCATTCAATATGATCATGGCTGATCATCTAACTCAGTATCCCGTACCTGCCTTCTCTCCATACCCCCTGATCCCCTTAGCCACAAAGGCCACATCTAACTCCCTCTTAAATATAGCCAATGAACTGGCCTCAACTACCCTCTGTGGCAGAGAGTTCCAGAGATTCACCACTCTCTGTGTGAAAAAAGTTCTTCTCATCTCGGTTTTAAAGGATTTCCCCCTTATCCTTAAGTTGTGACCCCTTGTCCTGGACTTCCCTAACATCGCGAACAATCTTCCTGCATCTAGCCTGTCCAACCCCTTAAGAATTTTGTAAGTTTCTATTACATAACACTAAATCCAGAATTGCCTTCTCACTGGTAGGCTCCAATACAACCACAGTATTATTTTTGCTACATGCCAATTCTAACTCCTGATTCAACTTGCACCCTATGTCCAGGCTACTGTTTGGGGGCCTGTAGATTAGTCTCATTAGGGTCTTTTTACCCTTACAATTCCTTAGTTCTATCCATACTGACTCCACATCTCCTGTTTCAATGTCACCCCTTGCAAGGGATTGAATTTCATTCCTCACCGACAGGGCAACCCCACCCCCTTTGCCCACCTGTCTGTCTTTTCGATAGGAGGTATACTCTTGAATATTCAGTTCCCAGCCCTGGCCCTCTTGCAGCCATGTCTCAGTAATTCCCACAACATCATACTTGTCAGTTTCTAACTGAGCTTTAAGCTTGTCCACTTTATTCCTTATACTTCGCGCATTCATATACAGCACTTTGACCTCCGTATTCATTTCCCCTCTCGCAATTGGCCCTGACCTTACTCTGTTGTCCATTCTCAAGCTTTCCTTCCCATTAATTCGAGAATCTTTTGTAATTTTTCCTGTAGCCACTTCCCCTTCAACTCCATCTTTATACTCCCAATTTGTCAATCCCTCCCCCCCACTATTTAGTTTAAACCCACACGTGTAGTCCTAGCAACCCTGCCTGCCAGAATGTCGGTCCCCCTCCAATTAAGGTGTAAAATGTCCCTTTTGTACAGGTCACCCCTACCCCAGAAGAGATCCCAGTGGTCTATAAATCTAAATCCTTGCTCCCTGCACCAGCCCCTCATCCCCAATCTCCCTGTTCCTGTCCTCACTAGCACGAGGTACTGGAAGCAATCCAGAGATACCCACCCTAGAAGTCCGGCATTTCAGTCTTCTTCCCAACTCTCTGAAGTCATGTTGGAGAACCTCCTTCCTCTTCTTCCCGATGTCGTTTGTGCCCACGTGCACAACTACTGCCGGCTGTTCACCTTCTCTCTCAAGGACGTTCAGAATTCGGCTTGTGACATCCTGAACCCTGGCATCAGGGAGGCAACAGACCATCCTTGCATCTCGTCTGCCGCCACAGAATCTCCTGTCCACTCCTCAGACAAAGGAGTCACCCACCACTAGGGCTCTGCCGACGTCAGTCTCGCCGGACAAGTCCCATCTCCAGGATTGGAGCCACCGACGTGTCCATCGCTCGGACTGGAAACATCGTCTCCCCGGACAGTTCCCAAGAGGGCGTACCTGTTTTCATTAGGCTCAACCACTCGAGTCTTCTGCACTCCACGATTTCCACCCTTTCTCTCCGTCACACACCTTGGTTCTTCCCGTATCCTCGGCGTGACTACCTCACTGTAGGTCCTGTCCAGGAAACTCTTGTTTTCCCGGATGGCACTGAGGTCATCCAGCTGCTTCACCACTGCCCCAACACGGTCCTTTAGGAGCTGAAGCTGGACGCACTTGCCACAGTTGTAGCAGCCAGAGGCTCCATCTGTGTCCCTGGGCTCCCACATTCTGCAAGCCTCACACTGTCTCATCTGCTCCGACATGTGTTCACCGCGTTCTGTCCTCTCACACTTTATTCACAAGCACTTCCATCACAAGGCCGCTCCCTCACTGCCGCTCTCTAGGAGCCGTCCTGCTTATACTGACTGATAAATTGCCCAATTTACAAACCAAATTCCTCAGTTTTCAACTGTTTTCCCCCTCTGACTAACTTCTAACACTCCTCCCACTCGGGCTAGAGCCAATCAGTGCTTTATCCTGCTTCTCTTTGTTGCTGAGTCACCATATGGGTTTCTTCCAGGTGGTCTGGTTTCCTCCCACATTCCAGAGATGTGTTGGTCAGTTAACTGGGTGCTCTAAGTCACGTCTAGCATATGTAAATTACATTTAGTGATCACAAAAAAGACTGACAAGGGGAACTTTGTGTGCATGTATAGGAGAGAACAAATAGCAAGGGTACAGAGAATAATGGATTGCTTTCTGGCAGCCGCCAAAGACTTGATGGACTGAATGGCTAATTTTGTAATTACCGATGAATGCAGGAATGAAGTAGCTATTATTCAGTATTCATTAGTCAATACTGCATTATTCAACTATCAATCAACCTTACGTCAAACCAGAAAATGTAGCAGAAATCAGGACTGTCTCAGTAAGTTACACAGGCAGTTGCAAGAGAAAGAATATCTTGACTCCACTGGTATCCCACACCTATACATTAATGAGCAGCACCAAGAAACAGAAACATAGACAATAGCTGCAGGAGGAGACCATTAGGCCCTTCGAGCTAGCATCGCCATTCATTGTGATTATGGCTGATCATCCACAATCAGTAACCCGTGCCTGCCTTCTCCCCATATCCCTTGATTCAACTAGCCCCTAGAGCTCTATCTAACTTTCTTTAAAATTCAACCAGTGAATTGGCCTGTACTGCCTTCTGTGGCAGAGAATTTCATAAATTCACAACTCTCTGGGTGAAAACGTTTTTTCTCATCTCAGTTTTAAATGGGTTTCCCTTTATTCTTAGACTGTGGCCCCTGGTTCTGGACTCCCCCAACATTGGAAATGTTTTCCCTTCATCTAAATTGTCCAGACCTTTTATAATTTTATATAAGATCCTCTTATCATCCTTCTAAATTCTAGTGAATACAAGCCTACCCTTTTCCAATCTTTCCTCATATGAGTCCCGCTATCCCGGGGATTAACCTTGTGAAACATCCCAACATTTTTAAACTATTCAACACAATTGAACCTCTTTCTAACTGTTGTCTGTATTGGCAGTAAACTAATGCTTATCAGCCAGCGCTCCTGATCTCCCCAACTAGGATATTCAATGAAAACTGTTACACATTAAAATTCATCTCAACGCAGGAAACTTGCATGTTTTATTAATATTCCTGCTCCAAATTGTTTACTTCACAAATACACAAGGTGTGAACATTTCACACTCCAGATATGCTGTAAACACATTCAGCACGGACTGAGGAATGTTAGCATGTCTGTTGTCAGATTTTGGGTGAAGTCGCTGTCATTTTGGTGCACAAGCCAGAAATTCCAATCTGTAGATGCGTCAGCTTTGCTGGGGAGTCAGGGAGTGAAGTCATACAAGCTTCAAATCGGAAATGCCTCCGCAGAAATGCGGCATTCAATTATGGGTGTCACTTGCAAATACCTATGGATCTGTGGTACTCTGGATACTAATGAAGATAAGGTGGATGTGGTTGCTCCCCTTAAAGTACGTGTCGAGGGGAGATTTGACAGACCTAACCAAAATCATTCTAGTGTCTGATATGAAAAAAATAAGTAGTTGTTTCTATTAGTAAAAGGATCTACAAGAACAGGAGGCAGATTTAAGGTGACTAGGTAGTGGAAGGAAACACTTACCTATGCAGTAAATTATGACCTGGATCATAAAATCTGCAAGAATGGTTTATGGACATTCAAAAGAGAAATAGATAATCAAAATAAAACTACTTCAGCAGTACAGGGCACTCCTTCTGTGTGGAGCTATTCCCGATAATCGGAAGCACATGCCTTACGTTACCTGTCAGTACAAAAGACCAGACTGATTGGAAAGGTAGCATTAAGATATATAGTGAAAATGGAATGGCAACTTTGAAGCTCCTTAAAACACGCACCTTTTCATATTTCTATAACTCCTATCTCATCCTCAAGAAACACCAGGCATTATAGTTTTTGTACAAATCTGACACATTGTTGTACCAGTCAAGTGAATAATTTGAGTAAACACAGGTGAGTCAATAACAATTCAATCCAAGCTAATTTCTACATGGCAACAATGCAAGCTGATTGAGACTCAGTCTGTTTTTGCAGCAGATCACGGCTAATCTGCATCTCATCTCTACACCCTGCTTATCAGAATCAAAATAGACACAACAAGCTGGAGTAACTCAGCAGATCTGACAGCATCTCTGGAGAGAAGGAGTTGGTGGTGTTTCTGGTCAGAACCCTTCTGCAGACTGTAAGAAGAGGTTGGGGGTTGGGGGGGGGATGACCTGAGGAAGGGTGGAGCCATAATGGCCCATTGTTGGCTGTGGAAACCTACTCCCAATTCCTCTGTCTATGCTGTGCTTGCTCCCAGGATGAGCTGTTCCATATTAGGACATCAGAGGTGTCCTCATTGTTTAGGGAACGTGGGTTCCTCCCTTCTATCATAGATGAGGCCCTCACGCATTTTTTTTCAGTCCCCGCAGCTCTGCATTTCCTTCCCTTCGCCCAGTTGCAACAGAGACAGAGTCCCCATAGTCCTCACCATTCAACCATCAGCCGTCATATACAAAACATAATCCTCCGACATTTTCACCACCTGAAACGGAATCCGACCATTAGCCACATATTACCATCTCCACCCCTTTCCACTTTCCATATAGACCATTCCCTCCGCAACTCCGTGTTTAAATCATCCCTTCCCACCTCCTCCCCAGGTACCTTCCCTACACCCACAGGAGATGCAACACCCGTCCTTATACCTCCTCCCTCGACTCTGGCCAGGGACCCCGACAGACATTTCAGGTGAGGCAGAGATTCACTTGCACCTCCTCCAACCTCATCTGCTGCACCCTCTGTTCCAGGTGTGGACTGCTGTATATCGGCGAGACCAAGCGCAGGCTCGGCAATCGTTTTTGCTGAACACCTCTGCTCAGTCCGCCTTGGCCTACATGATCTCCTGGTTGCAAATCATTTTAACTCCACTTCCCATTCCCAGGTTGACCTTTATGACCTTTCCCAGGAGGCCCAGGACCGTTGGAGCGAGTGGAGGAGGGTCGGGGAGGTGAGTATATAAATCGAGCGCGGGGCTTGCTTTTACAGAGGCCCGGGACCGTTGGAGCGAGTGGAGGAGGGTCAGGGCTTACCGAAATCCATACTTCATAGGAAGGGGTCTGGTGGAAGCCGCTGATTGGTGGAAGCAGACTGGAGGAAGCAGCTGATTGGGTGCAAACTCAGGTTAGCATTTCTGGTTAAAGGTACAGTGCTTTAGTAAAGGTACAGTGAGCTAAGGGTACAGTGCTTTAGTAAAGGTACAGTGAGCTAAGGGTACAGTGGGTTAAAGGTACAGTGCTTTAGTAAAGGTACAGTGAGCTAAGGGTACAGTGGGCTAAAGGTACAGTGCTTTAGTAAAGGTACAGTGGGCTAAAGGTACAGTGCTTTTTGTTTATATAATAAAGGTGCAGTTTAAAGGTCAAGAGGGAGCAGCTGTTGTGAGTGAGATACCTGCTGATTTCTCCCAGCAGTTTCTATTGTATTATACTGGTATCGGATCCAGGGTAAGGCGGGAGAATGACAGTCAGAGCAGTGTACTGTTCGGGATGTCAGATGTGGGAGGTCATGGTGTCGGATGGCCCTCCAGACGTCCACATCTGCACCAGGTGCAGCGAGATGGGGCTCCTAAGGGACCGTATTAGGATCCTGGAGCAGCAGCTCGATGACCTCTATCTGGTCAGGGAGAGTGAGGAGGTCATAGAGGGGAGTTATAGGGAGGTGGTCACACCAAAACCACGGGAGAGAGACATGTGGGTCACGTTAAGGAAGGGCAAGGGGCAGAGGCAGGGACGAGTGAGTACTCCAATGTCGGTACACCTTGCAAATAAGTACTCATGTTTGAGTACGGATGGGGGTGACAGCCTGCCCGGGGGTAGCGAGAGCGGACGGGCCTCCAGCACAGAGACCGGCCCTGTTGCTCCGAAAGGTAGGGACAAAAAGAAGAGGGCAATAGTAATTGGGGATTCTATTGTTAGGGGGTCGGATAGGCGATTCTGTGGACGCAGTCGGGAGACCAGGATGGTGGTCTGCCTCCCTGGTGCCAAGGTCTCGGACGTGTCTCAACGCGTCCAAGATATCCTGAAATCAGAGGGAGAGGAGCCTGAGGTCGTGGTACATATAGGTACCAATGACATAGGTAAAAAAAGGGAAGAGGTCCTGAAGGGAGGATTTAGGGAGTTGGGAGGAGAGTTAAGGAAAAGGACCAAAAAGGTAACAATCTCAGGATTACTGCCTGTGCCACGCGACAGTGAGAGTAGGAATGGAGCGAGGTGGAGGATAAATGCGTGGCTGAAAGACTGGTGCAGAGGGCAGGGATTCAAGTTTCTGGATCATTGGGACTTCTTTTGGGGAAGGTGGGACCTGTACAGAAAGGATGGGTTGCACTTGAACCCGAGGGGGACCAATATCCTGGCGGGGAAATTTGCAAAGGCTACTGGGGAGACTTTAAACTAGAATGGTTGGGGCGAGGGACTCAAATAGAGAAAGCTAGTAGACAGAATGGGAGGCAGGAAGCAGAAAAGGGAAGCACTCGGACACAAGAGGAGAAAGAAAAAAAAGGAAATAAACAGAGAATAAGAGGCGGGGGGTTTCTTAAATGTGCATATTTTAATGCTAGGAGCATTGTAAGAAAGGTGGATGAGCTTAGAGTCTGGATAGACACCTGGAAGTATGATGTTGTGGCGATCAGTGAAACGTGGTTGCAGGAGGGCTGTGATTGGAAACTAAATATTCCAGGATTTCGTTGCTTCAGGTGTGATACAATTGGAGGGGCAAGAGGTGGAGGTGTTGCATTGCTAGTCAGGGAAGATATTACAGCAGTGCTTTGGCAGGATAGATTGGAGGGCTCATCTAGGGAGGCTATTTGGGTGGAATTGAGAAGTGGGAAAGGTGTAGCAACACTTATAGGGGTGTATTATAGACCGCCAATAAGTAAGGAGATAGCAGATATTAGTAGTAAGCACAAAGTAGTGATTGTGGGAGATTTCAACTTTCCACACATAGACTGGGAAACACATTCGGTAAATGGGCTGGATAGTTTGGAGTTTGTAAAATGTGTGCAGGATAGTTTTTTGCAGCAATACATAGAGGTACCTACTAGAGGAGGGGCAGTGTTGGACCTCCTGTTAGGAAATGAGACGGGACAGGTGGCGGAGGTATGCGTTGGGGAGCACTTCGGGTCCAGTGATCACAATACCATTAGTTTCAATATAATTATGGAGAGGGTCAGAACTGGACCTAGGGTTGAGATTTTTGATTGGAGAAAGGCTAACTTTGATGAGATGCGAAATGATTTAAAAGGAGTGAACTGGGACATTTTGTTTTATGGGAAGGATGTAGAAGAGAAATGGAGGACATTTAAAGGGGACATTTTAAGAGTACAGAATCTTTATGTTCCTGTTCCGTTGAAAGGAAACAGTAAAAATTGGAAATAGCCCTGGTTTTCAAGGGAAATTGGACATCTTGTTCGGAAAAAGAGGGAGATCTACAATAATTATAGGCAGCATGAAGTAAGTGAAGTGCTTGAGGAGTATAAGGAATGTAAAAAGAATCTTAAGAAAGAAATTAGAAAAGCTAAAAGAAGACATGAGGTTGCTTTGGAAAGTAAGGTGAAAGTAAATCCAAAGGGTTTCTACGGCTATATTAATAGCAAAAGGATAACGAGGGATAAAATTGGTCCATTGGAGAGACAGAGTGGACAGCTATTTGCAGAGCCAAAAGATCTGGGGGAGATATTGAACAATTTATTTTCTTCGGTATTCACCAAGGAGAAGGATATTGAATTATGTGAGTTAAAGGTCAGAAGTACTGACACTTTTGAAAAATATAAAAGTGGATAAGTCTCCAGGTCCTGACAGGATATTCCCTAGGACATTGAGGGAAGTTAATGTAGAAATAGCCGGGGCTATGACAGAAATATTTCAATTGTCATTAGAAACGGGAATAGTCGCCGAGGATGGGTGTACTGCGCATGTTGTTCCATTGTTTAAAAAGGGTTCTAAGAGTAAACCTAGCAATTATAGGCCTGTTAATTTGACTTCAGTGGTGGGCAAATTAATGGAAAAGATACTTAGAGATAATATATATAAGCATCTGGATAAACAGGGTCTGATTAGGAACAGTCAGCATGGATTTGTGCCTGGAAGTTCATGTTTGACTAATCTTCTTGAATTTTTTGAAGAGGTTACTAGGGAAATTGACGAGGGTAAAGCAGTGGATGTTGTCTATATGGACTTTAGTAAGGCCTTTGACAAGGTTCCTCATGGAAGGTTGGTTAAGAAGGTTCAACTGTTTGGTATAAATGCAGGAGTAGCAAGATGGATTCAACAGTGGCTGAATGGGAGAAGCCAGAGGGTAATGGTGGATGGTTGTTTGTCGGGTTGGAGGCAGGTGACTAGTGGGGTGCCTCAGGGATCTGTGTTGGGTCCTTTGTTGTTTGTCATGTACATCAATGATCTGGATGAAGGTGTGGTAAATTGGATTAGTAAGTATGCAGATGATACCAAGATAGGGGGTGTTGTGGATAATGAAGAGGATTTCCAAAGTCTACAGAGTGATTTAGGCCATTTGGAAAAATGGGCTGAAAGATGGCAGGTGGAGTTTAATGCTGATAAATGTGAGGTGCTACACCTTGGCAGGACAAATCAAAATAGGACGTACATGGTAAATGATAGGGAATTGAAGAATACAGTTGAACAGAGGGATCTGGGAATAACCGTGCATAGTTCCTTGAAGGTGGAATCTCATATAGATAGGGTGGTAAAGAAAGCTTTTGGTATGCTAGCCTTTATAAATCAGAGCATTGAGTATAGAAGCTGGGATGTAATGTTAAAATTGTACAGGGCATTGGTGAGACCAAATCTGGAGTATGGTGTACAATTTTGGTCGCCCAATTATAGGAAGGATGTCAACAAAATAGAGAGAGTACAGAGGAGATTTACTAGAATGTTGCCTGGGTTTCAACAACTAAGTTACAGAGAAAGGTTGAATAAGTTAGGTCTTTATTCACGGGAGCGCAGAAGGTTAAGGGGGGACTTGATAGAGGTCTTTAAAATGATGAGAGGGATAGACAGAGTTGATGTGGGTCAGCTTTTCCCTTTGAGAATAGGGAAGATTCAAACAAGAGGACATGACTTCAGAATTAAGGGACAGAAGTTTAGGGGTAACATGAGGGGGAACTTCTTTACTCAGAGAGTGGTAGCGGAGTGGAATGAGCTCCCAGTGGAAGTGGTGGAGGCAGGTTCGTTGGTATAATTTAAAAATAAATTGGATAGGCATATGGATGAGAAGAGAATGGAGGGTTATGGTATGAGTGCAGGCAGGTGGGACTAAGGGAAAAAAGTTGTTCGGCACGGACTTGTAGGGCCGAGATGGCCTGTTTCCGTGCTGTAATTGTTATATGGTTAGATGTCATGGGCCCTCTCTATTGTCAGAGTGAGGCCAAACACAAATTGAAAGAACAGCACCTCATCGTTTTGCTTGGGCAGCTTACAACAATGTGGTATGAACATTGATTTCTCTCATTTCAACTAACTCTTGTTCCTTCACTCTCCCCCGTCCCCCCTCCAGTTTATATCTAACACCCCACCTCTACTTTCAGTCTGAAGAAGGGTTCTGACTGTAAATATCACCACTCCTTTACTCCAGAGATGCTGTCTGACCTGCTGTGTTACTCCAGCATTTTGTGTCTATCATAGATGTTACGCTCACTAGTTACTGTTTCCAGTCTTTTCCTTGCAGCCTTCCTTAAATAGAGGCACAACCTTAGCGATCCTCCAGTCATCCAGCACCTCGCCCTTGTCTAATGATAATTCATATATCTTAGCCAAGGCTCCCCCACAATTTCTCACACAGTGTCCTCCGATATATCTGATCAGGCCCTGGGGGTTTATTTACCTTCATGTGCACTGGCACCTCCAGTATTTGCTTGACAACAGTATGGATCATCCTCAAGACATCGCCATTGATTGTTGCAAGTTAGAGTCATGGAGAGTTATACAGCATGAAAACAGGCCCTTTGGCTCAACATGTCCCATCTACATGAGTCCCATTTGTCTGCGTTTGGCACATATCTTTCTAAACCTGTCCTATCCATGTATCTGTCTAATTGCTTCTTAAATGTTGTGATAGTCCTTGCCTAAAGGACCTCCACCGGCAGCTTGTTCCATAGAACCATCAACCTTTGCGTGAAAAAGTTACCCCACAGATTTTGATTACATCGTTCCCCCTTCACCTTCAACCTATGGTTCTCGATCCAACTACTCTGGGAAAGAGAATCTGTGCGTCCACTCAGTCTATTCCTCTCATGATTATATACACCTCTATAAGATCACCCCTCATCCTCCTGTGCTCCAGGGCACAGAGTCCCAGCCTGCTCAACCTCTCCCTATAGCTTAGACACCCGAGTCCTGGCAACATCCTTGTAAATATTCTCTGCACCTTTTCCAATTTAACAACATCTTTCCTATAACATGGAGCCTGGAACTGAACACAATATGCAGCCTCACCATTGTCTTATATAACTGCAACATGACCTCCCAGCTCGATACAATCCTTCATGGTTTAATTATCCTAGAGTACCTTCCCCATCCCCTGCAGCTCCACAAATTAGGTGACAGTTTTAGTTTCCGAGGAGCCTCATTCTCTCTCTGGTTACCCTCTTTCCCTTTGATCAATTTGTAAAATCTCTTTTGATTCTCTTTAAGCTATCTCCTAACCCCTTGTAAAAAAATTTAGTTTAGAGATACAGCATGGAAATAGGCCCTTCGGCCCACTGAGTTCATGCCGACCTGCAATGATCTTTTCTCCTTAGTTTTATATTATCTCACTCTTCGTGTCTACATTAGTTGCAATTTACAGCAGCCAATGATCCGACAAACCCCCACGTCTTTGAGATGTGAGATAAACCTGAGCACCTGGAGGAACCCCACAAGGTCACAGCTAGAAACTGGAAACTCCACACAGACAGCACCTGAGGTCAGGGTCGAACCCAGATCTCTGGCGCCACCGTGCCGCCCTCCTGATTGATGTTATGTGTGCTTCTCGGTTCCCTAAACTCCTGCAGAGATGTACTTGATCCCAGCTGTCTGTACCTTCCTACGCCTCCTATTTCCTGAACTGATCGTCAACTCTCTTGGCATCTAGACTTTCACTTCCAGCTGCCTTGCCCTCCACTCTAACAGGGGCACGCATGCCTTCAACTCTCACCATTACTCTTGAAAACACATCCCATGTTCCAGATGTGTCTTTGGCTGCAAACATCCTACTTCAAACAGCATTAAGTTCCTGTCTGATACCATCAAAGTCAGCCCAATATTTCAACAAATATTCTAATGAGAGATGGACTTCCATGGCCCAGTTCCATAAATAGAGACATTGATTATAAAGTCAACCAGGAAAAATAAAGACCCTTTGGCCAACTCATCCATGTGGCCCAAGATGCCCCATCTAAGCTAGTGCCATTTGCCTACATTTGGCCCATATCCCTCTAAACGTTTTCTACCCAAGTACCTGTCTAAATTTATTTTAAATCTTCTTCTTCGAGTCCGTTGCAATCTCAGATGTCGTTCTGCCAGTATCTGGCGCAGGTCACAGCTGGTCGGGTCGGTTCAGCCGGGTCCTGGGGGCTGCACTGGGGGGCGTCGTCACACTGCAGTAGGTGGGACATTGCCTGTACTGCTCCACAGATGCATGTGTCTTCTGCCTGGTAGTTCCATGCTTTCATAAGTGCTTTGCACCTCCCCTGCTCCACTCGTAATCTGTTGAGGGTCTTCCAGGTTGGCCATGGGAGGTCGTGCCCGCTGGCGAGGCATTCAGTCGGAGTGATTCCTCTCTCCATCCAGTCGTGGGCTCGTGTGTTGAGCTGGTTCCATTCATCTTTCCAGATGTTGGTCCTTGCTGTTTCTTTGGTTGTCTGGAGAGGTGGGACTGTCTGCAAGAAACTGGCCCTAGATTTCAGTCGGGGTGGAGGTGCTGTGTGTCCGTGCAGCGGGTGCCTGATGTCGATCTCCTGTGCTCTCCGCTCGTCTTGGGCGACGATGGATCATCTGATATGGGGGGGGGGAAATACCAGCTAGGGCGTAGAGGCACGGGACTGGCGTTGTCTTTATGCATCCCGTGATAATGCGGCAGGTGTCGTTGAGGGCTGTGTCAACCAGTCTGGTGTGGTGGGAGCGGCTCCAGCTTGAGCACGCGTATTCAGCTGTGGAGAAGCACAGGGCTAGGGCAGTTGCACGGATGGTTGGTGGATCAGCGCCCCACTTTGAGTTTACCAGTTTGCGCAGGATGTTGTTGCGAGTGTTGACCTTGGCTTTGGTGTTCTGAAGGTGGGTTTTGAAAGAGAGTGTCCTGTCGAGTGTGACTCCGAGGTACATGGGGTGGAGTTTGTGGCCATCCCATGAGACCCTCAGTTGTTTTCCTGCATCTCGATTTTAAAGCTGGAAGCTGCATAGTTGGGTTTTTGATGGGTTGGGTTTCAGGTGGTTGTTATTGCAGTAGATTGTCAATTTTAAATGATGTTACAGTACCCGCCTCAACTACCGCTTCTAGCAACTTGCCACCCTCATGCCATTCCCAATTCCCTGAGAGTAGGCCAAGCTTAGCCCTCTCCCTCTACATATTGCCTGAGGAAACCTTTCTATACACACTAGACAAATTCCACCCTGTCCAAGACCTTAGTACTATGGCAGTCCGAGTCATATTGGGAAAATTAAAATCCCCTACTATGACAACCCTCTTAGATTTGCAGCTGGCTGCAACCCTCTGGTACATTTAGTCTTCTAATTCCCATTGACTATTTGGGAGCTTGCAGCAAGGTGATCATCCCCTTTTTATTTCTCATCTCCACCCATATAGCCTCACTGGATGAACCGTCAGTAATGTCATCTTATGCTATTGCCGTGACATCCTCCTTCATCATTAAAGCAACCCCCACCTCTGTCTTGTGTGAAGCACCTGTACCCTGGAACATTAAACCACCAGTCTTGGCCCTCGCTTAACCAGGTTTTGTAATGGCTGTAGCATCTCAAGAGAGCCAAGAGTCAAGAGTCAATTTAATTGTCATTTGGACCCCTGGAGGTCCAAACGAAATGCCGTTTCTGCAGCCATACATTACACACAAATAGACCCCAGACACAACATAATTACATTTTACATAAACATCCATCACATAGCTGTGATGGAAGGCCAAAAAAACTTATCTCTCCACTGCACTCTCCCCCCCCCCGATGTCAGAGTCAAAGTCAAAGCCCCCGGCTGGCGATGGCAATTGTCCCGCGGCCATTAAAGCCACGCCGGGTGGTGCGAGGTCGCACACCGGGTCTTGGTGTTGGAGCCCCCGGTGTGCGCTCGCAAAGTCCCGCGGCCATTCCAGCCGCGCGGGGCAGTGGTGTCAGGCCCCGCTCCAGGAACTCTTCAACCCCGCAACACGGGCGGGAGAATTCGCCGTTGCAGGAGCCTCGAAAAGCGGTCTCCCTCCAGGGATCCGCGGGCTCCCGGTGCCGCCGTCCGCAGACCCGCAGTAGCAGCCTCCGACTCAGCAGCAGCAGCGCTCCTCCACCGCTCCACCCGCTCCGGTCTCGGCCAGCTCCGCGACGGCAACGGTGAGTCGGCACCAGAGTCCCCGGCTTCTTCCCGTTGGAGGCCACTCCTCGTTGCGGCCCCAACGACAACGGAAACCCGACGAGAAAAGGTCGGGTCTCCAGTGCAGGGAGAGATTCAAAAGTTTCCCCCCCCCTCCCACCCCCACCCCCATCCCCCCACACACACACCCCAACATAAAATAACAAAAACTACATAAAAACACAGACAAAAAATAATAAAACGCGGACAGGCTGCAGAGGCCGCTGCTGACCAGAGTCGCGCCGCCCACTGGACGTCGCACGTATCAATCTATGCCCTGAGACCACCCTCCTTACCCATTGGGTCTCTCGCATTTGAAATCAAGCAATACTAAAATAGACACACAATGCTGGAGTATCTCAGTGGGCAGAGAACTCAGTAGAGTCATTGAATTCAAATTGAGTCTGAAGAAGGGTCTCAACCTCACCTATTCCTTTTCTTCAGAGATGTTGCCTGACCCGCTGAATTACTCCAGCACTTTGTAGTTATGTTCAGTGTAAACCAAGATCTACAGTTCCTTCCTAAACCAATAGACCTGCCTTGCTCGTTGCTATGCTGCTGCCTATTCTGCTTCCTGAGCTTGTTTCCATCACATTCTGTACTGACATAGTCTCTCACCACTCTCCCACCTGCATTTTAACCCACCCCCTGCCAACCTACTTTAAACCCTCCCATGTAGCACTCGTCAACCTCCCTGCCAGTTTAGTTTAGTTTATAGTGTGGAAACATGCCCTTCAGCCCAATGGGTCCACATCCGCCATCATTTCTTACAGAAGCCAATTAACCAACAAACCTGCACATCTCTGGAATCTGGGTGGGATCCGGAGCACCCGGAGGAAACCCACATGGTCACAGGGAGAACGTAGAAACTCTGTGACAGACAGACAGCTCCCATAGTGGGGATGGAACCAGGGTGTTGGCGCTGTGAGACACCAACTACCGCTGAGCCACCGTGCCACCCCAGGGATATTGCACCAGGATATTGGTTCTCCTCCACTTCTTGTGCAATCCGGCCCTCGTTTATAAGGCACCTCTGCCCCAGAAGAGATCCCAGTGTTATAAAAATCTGAATTGTTACCACCCACACTAACTCATCAGCCACAAGTTACCCTGTCCTATCGTCCTATTCTTACTCTCATTAGCACGTGACTCTGGCAGCAAACCAGAGATTACAACCCTCGAGGTTCGGCTTTTTAACCCTTGGCCTCGCTTTGTGTATATATTCTGCAGTACCTTATCCCTTTTCCTACCGAGATTATTTGTGCCAATGTACACAATGGCTTCCGGCTGCTCACCCTCTCCCTTGATAATGTCTGCAACTGGTCTGAGAGGTCTTCAATCCTGGCTCAGGGAAGGAACATGTCATCCAGGAGTCTCTATTGCTGCCGCACAATCTCCCGTCAGTCCTCCTAACTAACGAGTCTCCTATTGTTATGGCCTTGTCTGTCCTCACCCTTCCTGCAGTGCCAGAGTCAGGCCCAATGCCACAGACCTGACTACTGCTGCTCTCCCCCAACCTGCCATCCCTCCCCCTCCAAAGGTACCAAGAGTTTACCTGTCCATAGAGTCATGGAGTCATACTGCATGGAAACAGGCCCGTGGGCAAATTCTTCCCATGCCGATCAACATGACGCTTCATGGGACTCTAACTTAAGCTATTCATGTATAACTTTAAACGTTTCTGAAACGTAATCATAACAGCCTCAACTTCCGTTTCCGACAGCTTGTTCCATACACCTACCATCATTTGTGTAAAATGGTTACCCCTTAATTTCCTATTAAATCTTTCTCCACTCACCTTGAACCAATGTCCTCTGGTACATGACTCTCCTACTCTGGGCAAAAGACTGTGCATTTACCCAATCAATTCCTCTTTTGATTGTGTATACCTCTATAAGATCACCCCTCATCCTCCTGTGTTCCAATGAATAGAGTCCCAGCCTGCTCAACCTCTCCATGCAGCTCAGGCCCCGCGAGTCCTCGCAATATCCTCAAATGTCCTCTGCATCCCTGAACATGTTGAAAATCCAGCGGTGACCAGAAAGAGACTGCGACTGAGGAAACTACTCATGACCATACAGGCGACACCCTGGCGACATGTCGCGGAGTGAAGCCTGTATGGTCGTGAGTAGTCGCCCAAAGAGTCGTACCTTGTTCTGGTCACCGCTGGATTTTCAACATGTAACGACCTATGACAGGTGCCGGCAGTCGCCGAAAAAGTCGGTTAAGTGGGACAGGCCCATAACGCACTGTCACCTTCAATGCCAAAGCATCTCAAGTCCAGAGTTAGATTTAGCTTAAGGCTAAAGGAATTAAGGGATATGGGGAAAAAGCAGGAACCGTGTACTGATTTTAGATGATCAGCCATGATCATATTGAATGGCGGTGGTGGCTCGAAGGGCCGAATGGCCTACTCCTGCATCTATTTTTCAATGTTTCAAGTCCAAGACTTGCACTCAGGAATTAGCAAGCAAATCTATGTTGGTAGCACCTGATAATTTGGTCTGTGGAGTTCTCTGCCTCCACCGGCCTCTGAGGCAGAGAACTCCACAGACTCACCACTCTCTGTGATTTAATAGAAACATAGAAACATAGAAATTTGGTGCAGGAGTAGGCCATTCGGCCCTTCGAGCCTGCACCGCCATTCAATATGATCATGGCTGATCATCCAACTCAGTATCCCGTACCTGCCTTCTCTCCATACCCCCTGAACCTCTTAGCCACAAGGGCCACATCTAACTCCCTCTTAAATATAGCCAATGAACTGGCCTCAACTACCCTCTGTGGCAGAGAGTTCCAGAGATTCACCACTCTCTGTGTGAAAAAAGTTCTCTCATAACCTTGTACAAGGTCACCTCTATGCCTTTCATGCTCATGGGGAAAAAATAAAAATGTCATTGTTATCTGGGACATATGAGAATAAAACACTCTAGACTCTTGATTCTTATCCTACCTAATATAGTTAATAAACTTGCAGATGACACTAACATTGGTAGCATAATGGACAGTGAAGAATGGTGTCTGTGATTAGACCAGGTTCTGCTCAACAGGGCTAATGGGCCGAGGAATGGCAGATGGATGGAGCTTCATTCGGATAATTGCAAGGTGATGAACTTTGTTAGGATAAACCTGAGCAGGGATTCTACAGTAAATGTAAAAAACGAAGGAGATAGTTGTGGATTTCAGGAGGGGGAGGAGGAGGACTCAACCAACACCAATCACCATCAGGGGCACTGAGGTGGAGGTGGTCGCCAACCACAGGTACCTTGGTGTGCAGCTTGACAGTGAGCTGGACTGGAAGAGTCATATGGAGGCGGTGTACAGGAAGGGACAAAGTCGACTGTATTTTTTAAGGAGGCTAAGGTCATTCAACATCTGCCAACCCCTACTGTGCAGTGTCTACCATTCAGTGGTGGCCAGTGCTCTGTTTTTTGCTGTGGCCTGTTGGGGAGAAGGCGCCCGCATAGCGGACAAAAACAGACTGGACAAGCTGATCAGGAAGGCCGGCTCAGTGGTCGGGGCTGAGCAACTAACGGTCCAGCAGGTGGCAGAGGCCAGAACTCTGAACAAACTAGGTTCAATAATGACCAACCCCACTCACCCACTCCACGCCCTGAAGGTGATCAAGTGCAGCATCTTCAGTCAGAGACTGATTGCACCAATGTGCAAAACGGAGAGACATAGGAAGTCTTGTATACCTGCTGCTATAAGGTTTTATAATGCACAAAAATAATTTTGGATTTTTTTTAGTATTCATTCATTGTATTTTAACTTATTAAGTATTGAAGCTATCTGTGGAAATGTGTGGTGTTATGTCTGGCTTGAAGCTGTTGTGGCACTGTAATTTCCTGTAAAGGATTATTAAAGGTTATTCAATTCAATGGTAGTGTCTTGGGGAGTGTGTGGCAAGACAGAGAGACCTGGGAGTGCAGCTACTTATTTCCGTGAAGATGACAGTACAGATTGACAGGGTGGAGAAGAATGCATTTGACACACTTGCCTTCATTGGTCAATATAGTACGTGGAAGAGTTGGTACATCAAGTTACAGCTGGGCAAGGATGTTATTAATCTGGAAACGGTGCAAAATCTTTTGAAAGATGTTACCATCTCAACATGGGAGGCTGAGGGGTGACCTTGTAGAGTCATACAGCATGGAAACATGTCCTTCAGCCCAAAATACCTACACCAACCAAGCTACCCCCATCTGCACTAGTCCCACCAGCTTGGCCCATATCCTTCTAACATTTCCTATCAATGCATCCGTCCAAATATCTTTTAAATGATGTGATAGTACCTGCCTCAACTACCTCCCCTGGCAGTTCACCACCAACCTGTGTGTGAAAAAGCTACCTCTCAGGTTCCAATTAAATCTTTTCCCTCTCACCTTAAACCTATGTCTTCTACCTTGATTCCCCTACTCTGGGTAAAAGGCTCTGTGCATCCACCCTATCTATTCTCTCCACGATCTTATATACCTCTCTCAGACTCAGATCAGTCTTTATCCTGTGCACCAAGGAGTAAAGTCCTAGCTTGCCCAACCTCTCCCTATAACTCAGGCCCTCAAGTCCTGGCAACATCTTCATACATGTTCTCTGCACCCTTTCCAGCCTCACAACATATTTCCTATAACAAGGTGATCAAAACTGAACACAATACTCCAAATGTGGCCTTACCAATGCCTTGTACAACTGTAACGTAACAGGCCAACTTCTATACTCAATACACTGACTGATGAAGGCCAATGTGCCAAAAGTCTTTTTGATCACAGTATCTACCTGAGATAGATAGACACTAATAGAACAGTGATCGCTGATCCCAAAAGGTTCACCCACTTCAGTCATTTGGCCTTCCCAATTTCCTAAGAGTAGCTTTGTCCTCACCTATGTTGGGCCTTCTCCATGTTGCCTGAGGAAGATTTCCTGAACATATTTCATAAATTGTAACCAACACAAGCACCGGGCATGATGACAGTCCAAGTGTATATTTGGAATGTTAAAATCCTTATTATCCTTACAGTTGCCTGCCATCTGTAGGTACAATCAAGTTAAACTCAAGTAAAATAGATAGAGTAAAGAGGAATGTACAGAGTGCAGAATATAATTCTCAGCATTGTAGTGCATCGGTTCCATTTACAAAGTCCAATGTCTTCAATGGGGTAGAGGTAAATCAGACAGTACCCTAGCTAAAGAAAGGACTGTTCAAAAGCCTGGTAACAAAGGGGAAGATGCTGTTTCTGAGTCTGGTGGTGCGTGGTTTCAAGCTTCCGTACTTCTGCCGGATGGGAGCAGGGAGAAAGTGGAGTGACCAGGGTGCGATGTCTTTGATGATGTTGGTTGCTTTTCCAAGGCAGCACGTTATAAATGGAGTCAATGCTGGGAAGTATGATCTGTTCGGCCGAACGCACTATGGGAACTTCACTCACCCCCCTGCAGGAACTATACAACAGGAGGTGCAACTCCAGAGCAAATAAAATCATGGGAGACCCCTTCCACCCCTGCAACGGACTGTTCCAGCTGCTACGGTCAGGCAAACGCCTCCGTTGCCATGCGGTGAGAACGGAGAGGTTGAGAAGGAGTTTCTTCCCAGAGGCAATTCGGACTGTAAACGCCTATCTCACCAGGGACTAACTCTACAGAACATTTTTCCTTCCATTATTTATTATGTAAAAGAATATGTGTGTTATGATTGTGTTTATAATTTGTTTGGTTGTTTTGTTGTTTGTCTTTTGCACAAAAGTCCGCGAGCATTGCCACTTTCATTTCACTGCACATCTCGTATGTGTATGTGACAAATAAACTTGACTTTACTTGACTTGACTGTGTGATGGACTGGGTTATATTTACAATCTGTAATTTCTTGCAAACTTTGCCAGAGCTGTTCCCAAGCTCAGCTGTAATACAATCCAACAGTGGGCTTTCTATGGTGCATCTGTAGACGATTGTAAGAGTCATTAGATTCATGCTGAATTTCCTCAGTCTCCTCAGGAAGTATAGGTGTTAGTCTGCCTTCTTGGCTTGCATCGATGTACTTGGTTCATGACAGATCATTGGTAATATTCACGCCAAGGAACTTGAATTTCTCAATCATTTCCACTTTGGCACCATTGATGCTGATTGGGACATATACCCCACCATGCTTCCTGTAGTCAATACTACCTCCTTTGTCTTGCTGACATTGAGGGAGACCTTATTGTCTTGACACGCGAGTACTCCGCACTCTGGGGATACAACAATGTTTTGTCGGTTACAATTAGCCGACAAATTAGAGACCGCATTGCAGTTAACGTTTTAGAATTCTAAGGACTCGGTAGTGCCAAAATATCAGCTGTTAACAGTCCTCACTTCCTAATCCCTGAGATGATGTGCAACTTTTAGGTTGTTTTAAAATATCACACTATTTCATCAAAAATACAGATAAATAATTGTTACATTTCACTGGAAAATTTGTTTAAAATATTTAAACACTGACCAGAATAATTACAATTTTCTGCCATAAGATTCTTGAAAAACATGAAAATTGGAAGTGGGTTGCCATATTGTCATTTTGTCTCCAGGGGGAGCTCTAAGCACTTCCATCAAGTCAGTAACAATGTGGATCAACTCTACTCCCTCGCACTTGTTCTATTCTGTACCAGTGTACAATTGTACCGTTCTGCTAAAAAATACTAAAAAGATCAGTCGTGATTAAAATTGCCATTTATTATTAACTTTCTCTCTTTGCAGATGCATTTCTGAATATTATGAACGTTCTTCAGTTTAGCTAACTACTTGCACTAAAATCCCATTGAACATTTGTAGATTAATTAATTTTCACTGAAGAAATTATCCTTCTCTAATTATTATCATGACAGATTTGCAATACATTTTGAAAATCATAGGGGTAGAGAGTTGTTACGTTGTAAGGGGATGAGAATATATTCAGAAACCTAGCATTCATGGATTTATGAATTTTGTTGATTTTCATATTTTCTGGTCTGCTGAATTTTATTGCTCTTTTAAAACAAAAATCTTGCAAACTGAGAACTCGTATGGAAAGAGAAATAATACGATGGCAATTAGAAAATATATTTATTCAACATTCTGAATAAGGACATGAGACAAAAGAGCTAGTGATTGACATCAGGAAGTATACCCCAGTTTGCATTGACGGTGCCAAAGTAGAGATGATTGAAAACTTCCTAGGAGTCAATATCTGCAACAAGTTCTCCATATTGAAGCATCCAAGAAAATACAGCAACACCTCAACTTCCTTAGAAGGCTTAGGATGTTTAACATATCCAATACAACTCTCACCAACTGCTACAGATGCACCACAGAAAGCTTTTTATCAGGATGCATCACAGCTTGGTTTGGGAACAGCTCCATCCAAGACCACAAGAAACTGCAGCGAATTGTGGACACAGCCCCAGACCACCACACAAACCAATCTCCCTTTGATTTACTCCATTTATACCTCACGCTGCCTCGGCAAGACCAGCAGCATAATCAAGGATGAGTTACACCCTGGCCAGTCCCTCTTCTCCCCACTCCCATCAGGCAAAAGATATAGAAGTGTGAAAATGCACACCTCCAGATTTCTTCCCAGGAACTGTTATCAAGCAACTGAACCATCCTACCACAATTAGAGAGCAGTCATGAACTACTATTTACCTATTGGAGACCTTCGGACTATCTTTGATCAGGCTTTGCTGGCTTTACCTTACACTAAACGTTATTCCCTTATCGTGTATCTGTACACTGTAAATGGCTCGACTGTAATCATGTATTGTCTTTCTGCTGATTTAGCACACAACAAAAGCTATTCACTGTACCTCAGTGCACGTGACAATAAACAAAACTGAACCGATGTGATTGAAGAACCTGCATAGAATGTTATGAATCTCCAATTCAAGGGTCAGTCAGACCCATCCAATTATCTGTGCTACAAACTGACAATGTAGCTGGATGAAGTAGTAGTCAAGATGGACTGAGCTCAAGAACCCAGTTTTCTGTCATATTGTGCATGTGTTCTTAATGCTGCCTTTTATCAAATGGTGATGCAGCCATATCAGTCTTTGTAACATATGGCTGATTCACTAGGTAAATGATCTTTGGTGAAGCACTGAGATGAATTAAAAAAACCCTAGTCTTAAAATGTATACTTGCTGGATATAGACTTCCATTGTGAATGAAAAGAGTATTCTGATATGAAGATATAATTAGTAAAGCCAAATATCAAAAAGGTTAGCAGAGCAGAAAGTTAAACAAAGAAATAGGATATGATATAAAAAGGATGGATAAAATTGAGGAATGTAAATAAGAAACATAAAGTTAATTAGAAGGATATTTTAAGAACAGCACAATCTGGAAGGAAGATGCTGCCTGTCCCGCTGAGTTACTCCAGCATTTTATGTCTCTTCAATGTAAACCAGCATCTGCAGTTCCTTCCTTTACTGCATTTTTAAATTATCTTGAATGCAGCAGAACTTGCCAAAGGGATCCATAGCAGCAGCATTAAAAATCACTGACACTTATTGATAGAAGTTCAAAACCGTTTCTTCCCCTCAGCAATAAGAACTCTCAATTCTGTCCAATAATCAGACAATAATATGACTTTTGATGTATACAGTGTCTTGTCTATGGTCTTTGTTTGTTCTTTTGCACTATGTATTGTTGGTGAGATTTGTGATTTGTGATGTGGTATGGATGCACTTTATTACGGTGATCTGTGTTGTTATTAGTGGTATGTAACTAAAGCAGTGTACCATCATGTACCAAACCCAAATACCACCAACCCTGGTTGCGTGGCAAATAAAGATTCTATTCTATTCTATTCTATTCTAACAGGAGAAGTTTGGACAACAACATTTAGTTTTAAGGACTGCTTAAAAGGAAAAAAAGTTGCTATATCAATGCAATTTGAGCAGAAAATCCAGTTTGCGAATGGGTCTCATGGAGAGAATCCCAACTTCTTGTATCACTGGCCATGACATTGCTGCCTCTAATGCTGCAAATCATCCGACAGCCTTCAAGTCTCCTCAATCTCACACAGAATATCAAGGAAATATTTGAGTTTTTTATCCTTACCTTCTATCTGTCAGCCAGCCAAATGAGATGTTTCCAACAACGTCCACAATGCCAAGGATTGACGTTAAGAAGGCAGCGTGTTGCTGGCTGACCCCTGCACTAACTGCGTACGAGATGCACAAACGGAGTACTGCAGCCATAGGCCATGAACAGCACAGATACAGCAAATACAAGGAAGTCCGGGGTCAGGAGGAAAGCATATTCTTTATGGGATGGGCAGCAGTTGCAGAGATGCTTTTTACCTTTTTTTTTCAAAGGAGGTTGGATCCACAGAATGAAAGGACAGTCGAGGATCTTCATGCAACACTTCGTAGTTGCATTCCTCAGCTGCATTTCCAATAGTAGAACTAGATAGATCCTCTGCAAGGGGTCATAATAAAGCACCACAGACACAAGTATTGGCTACAAGGCAACCGAGGATGAGCAATGCCCCACACCAAGAGTACTCTTCAATTAGCAGCTGCACCACTGGTGCTGGAATGAAGAGTCCCAATCCACTCCATGACATGGCCAATCCGTATGCCATGGCTTTTTTTTTTTGCTGAAGTATTTTCCCACAATAGCAATAACAGGAGAATAAGCTAAAACATATCTGCAACCTGCAACAAAGAAGATTATTTTTAAATCATGTTTAGGTTGCACACAGTCTCTTGCCCAAAGTAGGTGAATCGAGGACTGGGGGACATAGGTCTAAGATGAAAGGATAACAATTTAATAGGAATCTGAGAGGTCATTTTTTCACACAAAGTGTGGTGGGTGTATGGAACAAGGTGCCAGAGGATAGACACAAAATGCTGGAGTAACTCAGCAGGAAAGGCAGCATCTCTGGAGAGAAGGAATGGGTCACGTTTTAGGTTGAGATCCTTCTTCAGGGGTAGCTGAGGCGGGGACTATCCCAACCTTTAAGAAACAGTAAGACAGGTACATGGATAGGACAGGTTTGGAGGGATACATCGGGTCATCCGTAACGGCGACTATGGAGGATTCATGGCCCCGACCACGGTGAACAAAGGAGGAAGATTGACTGAACATTAGTTCAAAGTAAACTTTATTGTCAATTCAAATAATGCAACAAGTAGTTACACAGAAGATTGAAATTGCGTTTCCCCATACTCCAAATGTGCAAGTAATATTTATAACACAGACAGACTATATATCAATAAAGATAGACAATGGACATATACATTATATAAAATATTCACAGTGTGCCAGAGTGAAGTAAAATTTTAAGGTATGTTATTAAGGTGCAATAATAAAAGGTGCAATATAGAAAAGTGCAAATAGCATACTGCAGACATTGAGTTAAAGTTATTTTGACAGTCAGTTGGTCTTTGTTTGTGTAATGTTCATGGAATGTTCTTGAGTGTGTTGAGTAGTCTCAGTCTGAACTGTTGAGTTCCTGCAGCATTTTGAGTTTTGCTCAGGGTTTTATTTTTTTGTTGTTTCTGCATTTAAACTATGGTTGTTTATATTCACTAAGTTGACCATGGTTACAAATAAGGCTAATCACTTGCATTTGCATTTTCTAAGCAACCACACTTGCCTTTGCATTTTCAAAGCAAGCCACCTTTTGCAGTTTCAAAGCAAACCACCATTTGCATTTTCAAAGCAAACCACCATTTGCATTTTAAACCAAACCACCATTTGCATTTTCAAACCAAAAAACACTTTTGCATTTTCAAACTACATTTTCAAGCCACATTAAGGGCACTGACAGGTCAGTAAAACCACTCACAGTTTAGTAGACATGTGATCAGTATTATTCACAGCTCAGACAGAGAGCTGTGACCTCACCCTCTCCCATCTTGCAGAGAACTGGAGCACCTCCACACTTCTGAGTTTTATATTCCTTCCACCCGCCCACCAGAAGGGGCATGGCCTTCATGGCGTGATTGACAGGAGAGAGAATCTGAACATTTTTTCAACATTAATAAGACTTTTATTTTTCATCGATGGGAAACATCCTCTTGTCCTGTGCAGCGGAGGGGGACTCTGAGTAAGATGGGCAAAATCACAGCCGTAAGTGGTAGCGTTTTTTCTAAAATCAATATGCAGTGCAACAGGAAGTGGTCAAGATCAGAGTTTTAATTATATAGATAGTATCCCCAAGTACTCCTCAAATAGTACAATTAAGGTGAATATTGAGAGGAAAGGCTGTTGAAACTCAGCGGAACAGAGTTAATGTTCCAGGTCATGGATCTTTCATAAGCCTTTTTTACTTCCTTTTCTCTGGTTGCTAATTAGCCTTTAAGTATTTCCAGTATTTTTGTTTTGGATTTCAGTAGACTTGTGCTTTTTAATTTGGCCAAACGCACACACTGAGATGCAGAATAGTCACTGAAAGCCAAATTGCTGCTGAGACATTAGAGGGAGGGAGCTGTAACACGAAAACAGAGGGTTTTCCATCCATGATAAGGCAATGAAGGAGGGTGCATTAAAGACTAGAATCAGAGGAACATTATGTTCAAAAGAGATCAAATATTGGACATTTTGTATTGAAAATATCGTGGAAAAATTTACATCAGTAATGGTGGGAGTGACTGGAGACTCAATGATTAAGAATTCATAAAGTGGAAGCTTGAGGAGGGAAGAATAGGGATGTTTAGTTTAGGTCAGAGATACAGTGTGGTAAGAGGCCGGTTTCTGTGCTATATGACTTTTAAGAATAAGGGGTGAGCCATTTTGAACGGAGATAAGGAAAAACTTTTTCACCCAGAGAGTTGTGAATCTATGGAATTCTCTGCCTCAGAAGGCATGGAGGCCAATTCTCCGGATGCTTTCAAGAGAGAGTTAGATAGAGTTCTTACAGATGGCAAAGTCAGGGGATATGGGGAGAAGGCAGGAACGGGGTACTGAATGTGGATGATCAGCCATGATCACATTGAATGGGGGTGCCGACTCGAAGGGCTGAATGGCCTACTCCTGCACCTATTGTCTATTGTCTATGACTCTATGACCACCATCCCTAGCAGAATGTTTCAGGTATGTACTAATCTCTGTTAAAAACCTGTCTTGCTCATCTCCACAGCCGACTGTGCTGCATGGTGTTACATGGACAAACTGTAATCTTATTCCACAAGAGAGTCATATGATATATCTATTTTTCAACTGTAAAAATAAATGGGAACATTCTGCCTAATTTATGTATAGTTTTGGTATTCAGCCTTGGCAATAAAAAATTATTACAAAAGCTGAAATGTGATGGCTAAATGATAAACCTGTTGCTCCAACTAGCTTTTCCTCTAGCCTAATATTCTTCTATGATATCTATTGTATTTGCATATTGGAACACCATACCAAAGATATTACAACCACTGAAACTTGTACATAACTCTTACCACATATACTAGGGCAGCACGGTGGCGCAGCGAGAGTGTTGCTGCCTTACAGCAGTAGCAGTGCTGGAAACCCGGGTTCGATCCCGACTACGGGTGCTGTCTGTACGGAGTTTGTACATTTTCCCTATGACCTGCATGGGTTTTCTCAGAGATCTTCAGGTTTCCCCTATCACTCCAAAGGTTTGTAGGTTAATTGGCTTGGTATTAATGTAAAATTGTCTTTAGTAGGGTAGTGTCAATGTGCGGGGATCGCTGGTCGGAGCGGGCTCGTTGGGCTGAAGTGCCAGTTTCCACGCTGTATCTCTAAACTAAACTAAGCTAAACTGTTAGGGAGAGACTTCCAGGATATTGACCCAGTGGCAGCGATATATCTTTAAGTCAGGGTGGTGTGGGGCTTGGCAGGCATCTTTCAGGTGGTGGTGTTTGCCCATGCTTACACTGCCTTTGCCTTTCTAGCTGGCACAAAGCATGGGTTTTGGCAGATTGTTTCTCAGGAGTACTGTTTTTTTCCCCAGGGTGGAAGTGTTAAACGCTACACATTGTAGCTTTAAGGTAAGATGGATACATTTAAATGAGATGTGTGTAGGAAGTTTTGTTTCCCTGCACAGAGAATGGTAACTGCCTGGAACAGGCTGACGGGAGATGGAGAAAACTGATACAATAATTAAGTTTAGGAAATATTTACATAGACGCACAAACAGGCTGAGAATAAAGGGGAATGGATGATGAGCAGAGAGGTGGGATAGTTAGATTGTCATCATGGTTGGTGCAGATATGGTGGGCAACGGTGTTCCTGTGCTGTACTGTTTTCTCTTTATTATACAGAAATTAATAGATTCACAAATACATCAGCTGTAGTCTCCCTAATATCCACATAACTGAAGCATAAACTGCGGATCAGGCATTCATTCCTGAAGAACATGGATAGGTGACAGTGGCGGACTGGGTCTAAAAATATTGGTTGCCAGGAGACAAAGGGGGCCCACTTCACCAGGGGCCCACTTGATATAGGGGGCCCACTTCATCAGGGGCCCACTTGCCATCGGGCAAGATGACACCCTGGCCAGTCC
This sequence comes from Leucoraja erinaceus, assembly GCF_028641065.1. Lineage (NCBI taxonomy): Eukaryota > Metazoa > Chordata > Chondrichthyes > Rajiformes > Rajidae > Leucoraja > Leucoraja erinaceus. Next base: position 9,456,216 of record NC_073391.1, on the reverse strand, counting down.
GCCACTGATAGGTGACATTTCGGGTCACGGCCCTTCTTCAGATTGATTGTGGGTTGGGGAGGGGAGGGGGAGCTGGAAGAGAGGAGGGGCAGGGCGAAGTCTGGCAGGTAATGAAAAACCAGAAGTGTTTCGTGTTATCAATGCTTTGAGAACAAAACAAACATACGAGTATGTACTGGTGATATTCAGCTATCTGATTGTCATGCAAGACCGTGTAGGAATGAACTGCAGACATTGATTTACTCTGAAGATAGACACAAAATGCTGGAGTAACTCAGCGGGGCAGGCAGCACCTCTGCAGTGAAGAAATGGGTGATGTTTCGGGTCGAAGAAGGGTCTCGACCTGAAACGTCACCCATTCCTTCTCCCCAGAGATGCTGCAGAGTTACTCCAGCATTTTTGTGTCCATCTATGATGAAAGATCTTCATCTATATTGCTAAAAGTAATATCTTGACCACTTCCTGTTTTTCTGTTTCATGATTTTAGAAAAAACGCTGCCACTTACGGCTGTTATTTTTGGCCATCTTTCTCAGTCCCCCTCCGCTGTGCAGGACAAGAGGATTTTTCCCATCGATGAAAAATAAAAGTGTTATTAATGTTTAAAAAATGTTGACATTCTCTCTGCTGCCCCTGCTGGTGGGAGGGGGGACTATAACACCCGGATGTATTGTGCCTCAGTCAGTCTCTGCAAGATGGGTGAAGTGAAGGGCCATGTCTCTCAGTCTGAGCTGTGAATAACACTGAACACATGTCTACTAAACTATGAGTGTGGTTTTACAGACCTTGAGTGCCCTTAATGTGGTTTGAAAATGAAAATTTGGTTGGTTTGAAGTAAAAGCACTGCAAATGGTTGGTGAGGGTTTGGGTTGAAGTTAAAGCATTGCAAATGGTTGGTGGGGGTTTGGGTTGAAGTCAAAGTACTGCAAATGGTTGGAAGTCTAAACTTGCCAACTTCCTGTTTGCACTGTATATTGATTTTAGATAAAACACTACCACTTACGGCTATGATTTTTGGCCATCTTACTCAGTCCCTCTCCGCTCATCAAGTGCAGAGAATTATTCCCATTAATGAAAGATAAAAGTGTTATTAGTGTTTAAAAAATGTTGAGAATCTCTCTCCTGTCAATCACTCTATGAAGGCCATACCTTTTCCGGTGAGAGGGGGGAGGGATTATAAAACCCAGAAGTGTGGGTGTGGCTCCATCTCTGCATGATGGGGGAGGGAGAGGTCTCGACTCTGTCTGAACTGTGAATCAACTGAACACACTGAATGTCTATTGAACTGTGAGTGTGGTGTTTTATGAGATTTGATGGTGGTTTGACCCTGCTTGAAATGGTATGAAACTGGATTTGAATGTGGTGGCCTTGTACCCTGCATGAAATGGTATGAAACTGCACTTGAATTTGGTGGCCATGCACCCTGCTTGAAGTGGTATGAAACTGCACTTGAATTTGGTGGCCTTGCACCCTGCTTGAAATGGAATTTCAAGGAATAGCTGTGAGTGAGCTGCCAGCGCATCAGGCTTGAGGGACTGAGCTGCCACCCCAAGAATCCATTTGGCCCAAAATGTCCATACTAGCCCTCTGGAGACCAGTCCCTTCAGCCCACAACACCCATACCAGCGCTCCAGAAAGCCCCCCCCCACAGGTGGAATATAGCGTTGGGGGACCAGCCCTCCCATGTGAACATGGGACCCAACGGGTCCCACTTAGTCTAGTCCTGAAATATGAACTTTGCTTCTTTATCCATAGATCCTCCCTGTCCATTTTCTGCTTTTACTTCAGATTTTTGCAGTCAAAATAAAACAAAATACCGTTCAACTATTTCCTGCCTAACATCTTAACAGATCATGGATGATATTATGTCTAATGTTGTGATTAACACCCACCATGTAATGTAGCAGCTTATGTTTGCATGGAAGTCACTCATCTAATTAGTGCTTCCATATCTATCTTTCACTGCATTCACAGCTACATGTGTTTCATTCCGAGACCAGAGGAATATAAATGTTACTTGTGGTATTAGCTACCAATTAAATTGGCAGACAGCTGGCCAAGTTAATTCCTCCTCCATGATGTTCAATAAAATACACCGGCAGATTAACAAATGTGTTGAGGTCTACGTAATTATAGTTCTAAAGATGCCTTAATGTGTGACTTTAATAACAGCGATTCCTTTATTTCATCAATGATCTTCTCCATTGAGCCATCATTTAATACTGGCCCAGAGATCTTTGGTTTTAGTTCCAACTATCCTGAATTCACTGATTCTGGGAAAGCTATATGTTAACATCTAACCCATGGTTAATGAACTGAAAAGCTGTCAGCGTGCATGGTTCTGATTGTTTCATAGACAGACTTGGTTGAGGCTCTCCCTGTGAATGGCAGGCCAACTAAAACACAGTGCGACTCTAATCATCTGCTATACCATTGTTCAGAAATCCCAATGGTTTACTATTGTTTTGATTCCTGTGCTCCCTTTAAATGCACTGAAATCCTGTTTCCCATCCTTCCTTTAAATTCACATGAGCTCTGTTTCCCACATTCTTAAAAACATTGGTTCCTTTTCCCATGCTTCCTTTAGACTCACCGAGTCTCTGGCTTAGGGTTGCCAACTTTCTCGCTCCCAAATAAGGGGCAAACGGTCAAAATATGGGACAAATTCCCAACGGCAATTTGTTGACCGGCTCGGCCGTGGCTGGGTGAATGATGAGTTGGCCCGGGGTGCTGGACTACACACAAAGCCCAGCCGCGGGTCAACAGAGGATGATCGGCCATGAAAAGGAGGGGCGGTGGTGTCGGCGGTAAGTGAAGGTCCAAAGGTCGGACAGCTGGCCGGGTTGCCCGCCGACGGGGCCACGGGCGAGGCGCTGCTGCTGCTGCTGCTGCTGCACTCCATGGGCAGCACTATGTCGGGACGGGTGAAGCGGGGCCGGACGCAGCGCTCCCACCCCACAGTCCTCCTCAACCCGAGTAGTAGCAGTCAAATACAGAACAAAGGCAGTCCCGTTTGGGACAAACCAATGTAGCCCAATATACAGGATGTCCCGGCTAATACAGGACAGTTGGCAACTCTACTCTGGCTCCATTTCCAGCAGCTAAATGTACCAGGTCTTAGTTTCCCATGCTTGCTTTAAACACACTGGGGCTTAATGTCCGTGCTCCCTCTCACTTCACAATAGGCCTCGTATCCTTTGATCTCTCTGAATTCACTAGGGCCCTATTTCCTGCTCTCCCTCAGGCTCTGTCTCCCATGCTTGCTTTAAACAGTGTTTTGTATTCCACCCTGCATTTAAATTCATTGGTTTCCCATTTTCCCAGTCCCCGTTAAACAGTCCAGGGCCATGCCTCGCCCATCGCCTTCATACAGACGGAGGCCCATCTCCACTGCCCCTCTTGAACTCATTGGGGCACTGTATCCTGCACTGTTTTAAACATACTGGGGCCTGTTCCCCCTGCTCACTTTAAACTCACTACAGGTCCTCATCCTGGCTAGGAGCACCAAGCATCTTCTCATGAATGAGACTAGTGGGGTGGATCTGCTGTGAGGGAAGTAGGTTTGCAGCACTATCTGAATGGTGGATTTTAAGCATACTGCCTTAAATCACACAGGGTTACATTTCCTATGTTAATATTGAACAGACTCAGTTCTTGTTTCTCGCACTCCCTTTATTTAAATGCCCTTGGTTTGTTTTCATGTGCTGCTTTACAAACTTTGCCAGAGCCCCTTTCCCCAGACTCCCAATAAATTAATTAGGATCAATGGAAAACCTATATTACTGTGTAGCATTTTAAATATTGAGGTGTGGTGTTGCCAAAGTGATTTGATATGGAGCTGATATCTACCAGTGTGGTACCACCAATATCCTGAGGATGCTGGATTAACAGAGCTTTACTGTGCACTAATGCAGAATTTTGGAACAAATGCAAGACACCTAATGCAATATTATCTCACCGAGGAAGCTAAGGGGGTGGAAGTTTTTAAAGGTCTCCTAGTGGAAAGAAAAAGATACTAACAAAGCTTTAAAAAAAAACCTGACATTGGTTGTTCTGATAGATGCAACATCCCGCAGCGGTACAGGCAGCATCCCTGGAGAGAAGAAATGTGTGACGTTTCAGGCCGAGACCCCCTCTTCAGACTGATGGATCTCAACTTGAAACGCCACCCATTCCATCTCTCCAGAGATGTTGCCTGACCCGCTGAGTTACTCCAGAATTTTGTGACTATCGTCGGTATATAACCAGCATCTGCAGTTCCTTCCAACACATTGGTTGTGCAGACATGTACTTGTTTTTTGTTTAGCTTTGTGAGTCTTTTTGGAATGATGGTGGGGAATGGACAGAAGAAGACCCCCCCCCGCACCCCCGCGTACACATACACACACAAATGCTGAATGATAACCAGCTAAGCTTACTGTCAGATCCTTTGGGGAAGTTAAATTCTGAATATTTCTCACATTTGGAAATTAGTGGAGAAGTATTCATAGCACCAGATTGAGGTTGGCACAAGTTCTCAGAACAGATGTCCCAGCATAAGTCCTGGGCAATTACTGCAGCTTCATGCTCTCCTGCAGGGCTCCATCAGCAATCTATCCAAGGCTGGTATCCAGTCAGAAAATTGCTTCAGCTTTAAATGCAGAAGTTACTGATGCATACGTTTACAGCTGCCTGATTTTACCCACAGAATCCAGCCCAATAATTGATATATTTTGATGTATTTTGTGCAAACATTATTACAAATCATCAGAATACATAGCTCAATTTCTAAACATTCTGAATGAAATATTCATCCTCGCTCCACAAGATGAGGTCAACAGAGTAATGCAAATTCTACAGAACACTTCATTACTGTAGATGAATCCATGCTGTTAAGTACTGAACAATACTCTTTTCACTGGCGTGCGTCTGAGGTCCCTGACACGATGCGAGCCAAGTGGAGGAAGAAGCGTATGCGCAGATTGAAGCGTAAAAGACGAAAGATGAGGCAGAGGTCCAGGTGAACTGCCGATGATGCAGTGCTGATCAGACTATGTTGAATCTTCCTTGGCAAATGGACTCAGGACATATCTGCTTACAATTGTTCCTCTTAAGATCAACAATTTATGTAGAAGTTTTGGATGCCGGTCATGAAAGATGCAGAACATTGGACTGTTGTAGTGCTGTTCCATGATGTATATTAGTTACAAAATAAAGTGTAAACTAAAAAAAAAAAATACTAAGCAGGCTTCTTTGCCGACTGGCCCACTGCAGACTGCAGGAGTACGTGCTAAGGGACTCGCTGAAGCTTGGTGCAGCCAACGCCAAGGCTCGTTGGGGGAGGGCCACAGTCTAGGGTCCTTCCGCTGCTGGACATAGGGGGCACGGTATGGTGGTGATGCCCCTGAAATTAAATTAAGGGAAGGTATCCCACGCCAGGGGGCCAAATGAGTGGCACGGGTGGGGGACATTTTTTGTGGAAATGAAAATGTCAGATGGAATTTTCGCACTGTGTAAACATTGTATATATTTATTACTTGGACAGGGACCACAGAGTGGCACGGGCGGGGGACTGTTTGGTGAAATTTGACAAATGAAAAAAATTGTACTGGAAAAATTTGTATAGTCTCCGAAAATGTCGGATGAATTTTGTTTGTTTGAATGGTTCAGGAATTGTATATATTTATCAATTGAATAAAGTCTATTTTGAAATTTAAAAAAAAAATACTAAGCAGGCTTCTAGTTAGATCTTCCAGCTCCTACATAAATAACTACTTTGACAGCGATTCAGAGAATGATCAAGAGTTTTTTTTCTTCTGAATGGTGATTCACAAAGCGTGAATGTTTTGATTCAAACACGTTCCCATCTTATTCACTTCTGTTGGCCTTGGTAAGTACTCATGTCATTGTTTTGTCACTTACATCTCGCTCATACACAATTGCCCTTGACTAAAAATCTCCGCTTTGAAGCAGCTTTCCTGTAAGCTATTAACTTTTTAGCTCACCTTCATTTAACTTCTACATTGGCAATTGAATATGAAGCCTTGAGACCAATGTTTGCATCGTTCCAGTGCACAAAGATTGTATGGATGATCATGCAACCAATGTATGACTAGCCACTTTTTGGCCAAGGACTGGCTTCTTCAGGAAGCAACAACATGGGGAAACGTTTAGAGCTTACCAGCTTTTTTAAAGATTGTTGAATGGGTTTTACTTCTTTGACAACTTTGACGTTAACATCTGCAAAAGCTTTGGGACAAATGCAGTTCATATGCAGGCATCGTGTGTAAGAAGGAAATGCAGATGCTGGTTTAAACTGAAGATAGACACAAAAAGATGGAATAAAGGGCCTGTCCCACTTTCACGACCAAATTCACGACCTCTGCCGAGTTTTCCCTTGACTCATACTCGCAGCATGGTCATCACGAGGTCGTAGGAAGTTGTAGGTAGGTCGTAGCAGGCCGTGATACTAGTTGTAGGTACTCGTGGCATCAAGTAGGTTGGGGCGTTTTTTCTAGCCCGATGAAAAATGTCCACGAGTAAAAAAAGGTTGTGAATTAGGTCGTGAAAGTGGGACAGGCCCTTAACTCCTCGGGACAAGCAGAATCTCTGGAGAGAAGGAATGAGTGACGCTGATGTAGAGAGATAAAGAACAATGAATGAATGATATGCAAAAAAGTAATGATGATCAAGGAAACAGGCCATTGTTAGCTGTTTGATGGGTGAAAACAAGAAGCTGGTGTGACTTGGGTGGGGGAGGGATGGAGAGGGATGGAATGCCGGGGTTACTTGAAGTTAGAGTAGTTAATATTCATACCACTAGGCTGTAAGCTGCCCAAGCGAAATATGACATGCTTTTCGTCCAATTTGCATTTAGCCTCACTCTGACAATGGAGGGGACCTAGGACAGAAAGGTCAGTGTGGGAATGGGAAGGAGAATTAAAGTGTTTAGCAACCTGAGTGAAGGTGTTCAGCAAAACAATTGCCCAGTCTACGTTTGGTTTTGCCGATGTATAAGAGTCCATCATGGCATCAGAGGCATCATGGTTGGCTCCAACCTTTCCTTGATCATCGTAACTTTTTGCATATCTTTCATGCATTTGTTCTATATCTTTCTATAGCACCCTCCATATCTCTTGTTTTCCTTTCCCTAACTCTCAGTCTGAAGAAGGGTCTCGACCCGAAATGCCTCCTGTTCTTTCTCTCCAGAGATGCTGCTTGACCCGCTGAGTTATTCCAGCATTTTGGGTCTATCTGCAGTTTAAACCAGCATCTGCAGTTCCATGGTTGTGACCTGCTGTATTGACTCGCAAATTGTATTTGCAGTGTGGAATTCAGTTATCAGGACGCACCTTGTTGTGTAACCAATTACTTTAACAATTCCTTGTAAAATGAATTCAATAAATCAGTCGATCGTATCTATGCCTATGTATGTGTTTTTACAACTCCCCACTTGATTGGAAATTTCTGTTGGTTCCACACAGTATGCTGGGACTCAATACTTGGCCCAGTTTGATGTGTGAAAGCGATGAAATCACACAGCTGCCCAACACCTTTAATGTCTGTTACCTTCAAGTACAATGTATTTTTGCTGCAGGTCTTTCTACGCTCATAAAATGTAACTGATGACTCAATTCTAAAATAAAATAAAGTCGCCTAAGTGGGTCAGGCCCATAAAAGGAACAACTGATTTATTTTGAGATAAAATTGAAATATTGATTTGTATAAAAATCTTGGAGACTATCTTCACTTCTTTTGCTAAACGTTACGCAAGGATTGAAGATGAGTTTAATGCTTCTGAACGATTAATATTTGGATCATCAGTGACTAGCCATGGATTTTTGGTTCTTGTGTGGGAAGGATCTGTAGATCTTGATTTCAACTGAAGATAGACACAAAATGCTGGAGTAACTCAGCTGAAAAAGGGTCTCGATCCGAAACGTCACACACTCCTTCTCTCTAGAGATGCTGTCTGTCCCACTGAGTTGCTCCAGCATTTTGTGTCTATCCTCGATTTCTGGTTCTTACTATTTCTTATTTTTTGTACATGGGATGTTAACAGCCCTGATAAGATCATGCACTATAGTAAGTAAGTTTATTGGCCAAGTATTCACATACAAGGAATTTGCCTTGGTGCTCCGCCCACAAGTAACAACATGACATACAGTGACAGTTACGAATGACTCCAAAAACACTAAACATTAACAATAATAAAACATTAATGATAAAACACCATTGATCAAGCATGTGAACCAACAAAATACCAGATTAAAGGGAGGCTACAGATTTTTGGCTGTTGATTAGAGCAACTACTCGTGGATAAAAACTGTTTTTATGTCTGGCTGTGGCAGCTTTGACAATCTGGAGTCACCTTCCAGAGGGAAGTGATTCAAAGAGTTTGTGACCAGGGTGAGAAGGGTCAGAGATGATCTTGCCCGCTCGCTTCCTGGCCCTTGCAGTGTACAGTTCATCATTGGAGGGAAGGTTGCAGCCAATAACCTTCTCTGCTGATCGGACGATTCGCTGCAGCCTCCAGGTGTCGTGCTTGGTGGCTGAGCGAAACCAGACCGTGATGGAGAAGGTGAGAACAGACTCTACGATGGCCGTATAGAATTGGACCATCATAGCCTATTGCCCAATGCTAATTACCCTCCAAGTCATTTCATGGCTCAGTTATGAATTGACCTATTGGGGAATATAGTCACGGTTAGGTCAGTTAGGTGAGGGTAGCACGATAGCCTAGTGGTAGAGCAACGGCCTTGCAGTGCCAGAGGCACGGGTTCGATCCCGACTATGGGTGCTGTCTGTACGGAGTTTGTACGTTCTCCCCGTGACCTGTCTCAGAGATCGTTGGTTTCCTCCCACACTTCAAAGACGTACAGGTTTGTAGGTTAATTGGCTTGGTATAAATAGTAAATTAATCCTAGTGTATGTGGGATAGTGTTAATGTGCGGGAATCGCTAGTCGGTGCAGACTTGTTGAGCCAATGGGCCCGTTTCCACGATGTTTCTCTAAACTAAAGTAAAAGTAATCATGGGAAGTTTCCGTCTGTGTAAAACATTAATGAAAATATCCCTAACTGTACCTGTTTTAATTTTAATGACTTGAACTGAAATGCCACATGTTCTGTGGTAGGGTTCAGACAATCATCGCTAGATTAATAGCTGAGAGGTTCGAATATTCATTCAGTAATTTAACTGCTAATTAATTTTTACACCTAAAACATGATTTGTCCTTTTTTATAGCCCATTTTCAATCCTAAACAAAATATTATTCGTACAATAATATAACATTTTAATATATACACATAATCTTTTTTAAATATTGTTTAGCCCTCCAAATTACTTCTAATTGGTATTTTAAAACCCTATACTGTGTGAGATTTCAGAGCTTTTCCAAAGTTAGTGTGAGCTATTTATAGGGTACATCCTAACAGCCAACAGGTGATGTAATATTACCATCAAATGTTTTGGTTTTAATTTCTTTTGGCACACTGACCAATTTATGACATGCAAAAAACACATCTCGAGTGCAGATGAAACTATTTTTTTGTTGTTGTCACATATTTAGAGATCTGAGGATGCGTGAGGAGATCGGAGCACCCAGAGGAGACCCACAGTCACAGGAAGATTGTGCAAACTCCACACAGACAGCACTCAAGGAATTTGCCTTTTCTCCCTGTTACCATGTGGATCTCCTCCCACATCCCAAGGACATGCAGATTTGTAATTTCATTGGCCTCTGTAATATTCCCCACTAGTGTGTAGGGAGTGGATCAGAAACTGGGATAACATGGAACTAGTGTAAACGGGTGATCAATGCTCGACTTGGTGGGCCAAAGGGCCTGTTTTTATGCTGCATCTCTAAACTTCTGTGTGGCACAGCAGCTCAGCGGGAGAGTTGCTGCCTTACAGCGCCAGAGACCCGAGTTCAATACAATTTATTTGTCATTTGAACCCCGTTGAGGTTCAAACAAAATGTTGTTTTTCGATCCTGACTATGGGCTACTGTCTCTATGGAGTATGTACGTTCTCCATGTGGTTTTCTCCGGATGCACCGGTTTCCTCCCACACTACAAAGACATACAGGCGTGTAGGTTAATTGACTGTAAATTGTAAATGTTCCTTAATGTGCAGGATAGTGCTGGTGTATCGTCAGTCTCGGTGGGCCGATGGGCTGTTCCCGCGCTGGATCTCCAAACTACATTTACTGCTTTTCAGACAAATGTTCTTGCGGAATCAGTGTCATATGTACAGCAACAATGGTCATCATTCTCAAAAATGTTTCATGTATATGTGAAGAGGAAGAAATATCTCTAGAAATGGTAGAAATGGCTGAATCTAGAGAGACTAAAATTGAGAGAAATTAATTCAAATTTAATGAAAACTATTTTCACATGTATAGGATCACAGATTGGCTATTTTGAGAAAAGGAAGCTGATTTATATTAATCTTCAAACTAAAAACATGGAGTCAAGTTTTAAGAGCGATTTCAGGTTTTGAAGTGATGAGAGATGGTTTCCATTGTATCAATCCAGAGGAATCTGTTTGCTGTATGAAGCTCTGTTTCCTGGGCACAATTATTTGAAATAAATGAGCAAGTTTCAATTACTGTTATGTACAAGAACAAATTTATTTCCAAGTTTTTATTCCCCATTACAGCAAGAAACTGGAATCATGCGCCATGTCTTTAAATATTAAAAATTCAACATCTCAGTACTACAGAGATACAACCTTTTCTTGAAAAGTTCCTTTACATTGCACACATTTTCAAGGACTATGATTCAGTCCAAAACAATGCATTATCCATGCAACAAAAATACATAAATAACATTTGAATACATACAGTAGGTTTTTCTTCAAATGCAGTTAATAATTTGCAATTAATCATGACGGTTATCTTCAAGTAAATTGAGCCACATGATTACTCACATTCCAAGGCAGACATTGCCATCAGCAAAGTTTGTACATGAACACCAGCATTCATATACTACATTCCTGTGTCGGCCATTTTCAATCACTCTGAGTTGCGCTGTTGTCTTAGAAAGAGTTCGTAAAATCAGAGTGTACAAAAATGTAGTATCAGTGCATTGTGTTTTGCAAACTTCAATGACTGAAATTTCCACCTGTCACTTCAAATCTCGGATGTTCTCTTTTTTACGACCTATTATACCTACTGTAAAAGCAGCTGTTATACCAAATATCAGTTATTGTACTGTATTAATTGTTCCTACTTTGCTAATAGATTTTGTAGCCCATCAAGCTGCATGTTATTTAAAGTGATAGTGTACAATATATGTAACAAATCGAATACCAATATAATTTGAAGCCATTTAGTAGTATGTTAAAGATGTATAGCTAATTGCATGTTATAAATGAAAATGTCAGTGCTATAAAAGCTTTGGCCTCCTTGCCCACTTGTTGTGCCTGCACATTTGAAACTTTTTTGGAAATAGTGTAAGCTTTCGTATGAAAATTTGGTTTAATAATACTTTTTCCTATCAAAGCTCTCCACATAAAACTGTGGAAACACAACAAAGCTGTCAATATTTACACATAAAATCCGTCAGTCTGTGATTCCCCTCCCACCCTGTATGAAAGATCCTGAAGCTATAGAAACAAATGTAATTATTCCTATTGTACGATAATATAATCCAACAATATTTTATAATTTTCTTTGTTCTAATAAAATGATTGTAAATAAAATGATTTAATGTCAAATGTCTATGAAGGTTACATTTGATTAATAAAGACCATTGAATTTAAAGATTTTCACATACTAATAGCAAGGCATTAACAAAGCACAAAAAAAACTAAATAAGAAATACAGATTTAACTGGTTTCAGACATCCAACATTCTGTTAAATTGATGACATAATGTGCCATTATTTGGTTGCATAGAGAATATCTATCATTTAGTTGTTAAGAGAATCAACCTCTCTATTTTCCAGTGCTTTAGTTTTGTGAACACATGAAATAAATTCACTAGGCAATGTGTTTTGTTGTAGATCACTAGATATCCAGAGGTTGTCCCATGGATGAGATTCTTCCCACCCTCCCCCCCCCCCCCCCCCCCCCCCCCGCCAACCCCAAATGCTATTGATAGCTTTGTTAAGAAGCCCAGTGAAGCAGCCTGAGAAACATTAAGACAGATGGATCGAGCAGCCTGACCATTCAGTCCTAGCTACTGCTCGTTGAAGAACACACTGAACTACACATGTGCAGGTTTCCACTTTCATCTTCAGCAGTTGCTTCTGGCTTTTCCTCAGTCTTGGACACGGAGGTTGTCGGTTCCTCTGACCTCTTTTTCAACCTAAGTGAAGTTTTAAAATGTAGGAGATAATGGAAATATTTACCATAGTCAGCTGGCAACACATGTCTTTGCTACTATATGTTGGAATGCTAAAAATGCCAGACTTGTGGTGCATTATAAATATCGACTGATAATTTTAAACCCATTAGCAGCACATTGATTCAATTGTTATGAAATTTTAATGCGCAAACATTTCCTGGTCATCTACACCAATGACCGGAAGGATGCTGAGTAACTTGTGTAAGATTCAGCTTTGCTCAGTGGAACAGTGGCACAGCTATTTGTTTCCAAGGTTGAGTTAAAACAGAAGCTAAAATCTGCTGCTAAAATTCTATCTACTCCTATCATATCCTTCACTTCGCTTTAAAAAAAATGCCTTGCTTCACTGATCAGATCTTCTTCTAGCTGACTGACAAGAGTTCAGGGTCTTTCCCACCAGCATGCGAAAGCATGTGTCTAGCGCGACCAAACGTGGTCGCTTGAGGCGTACGGTCACGCGGGACGGTCCCACTTCCAAGCGCGGAGGCGTATGGAGTTGTGCGTGGCTGGTCCGCACTGTCCGAAAATTCAGCGCGCCAACGGCCTGTCGGCGCATTGAGGGCGTACACAGCATTTTGATGGCGTACGCAGCATTTTGATGGCGTACGCAACTTGGGACAGGCCCTATAATCAGAAGATAGACACAAAAAGCTGAAGTAACTCAGCGAGTCAGGCTTCTCTGGAGAAAAGGAATAGGTGGCGTTTCGGGTTGAGACCCTTCTTCAGACTGCCAGTGGATAGTCTACCTACTGGTGAGATCAAGAAAGGGGAAGGAGGTGTTGGAGATGGTAGTGAAGTTAATGAAGTCCATGAGTTCTGCATGGATGCAGGTAGTCGTGATGCAGTCGGAAATGTAGCAGAGATAGAGTTCGGGGAGAGGGCCAGTTTATGCCTGGAAGAGGGATTGTTCGACATACCCTACAAAGAGGCAAGCAGAGCCATGTGAGTGCACATGACTAGGCCTTGGATTTGAAGGAAGTGGGATGAGTCGAAGGAGAAGTTGTTGAGAGTGAAGATCAGTGTCTAACAGACTAACTCTACCAGTAGGTAGAGGGAAATTGGCTGGTTCTGTAGTCAAGGAAGAGTCTGAAGAAGGCTCTCAACCCAAAACATCACCTACTCCTTTTCTCCAGCCTGATCCACTGAGTTACACCAGCTTTTTGGGTCTATATGCGATGTAAACAAGCATCTACAGTTCGTTCCTCTACAGATTAAGGCTACTTACAGCACATACAATGTGCAAGAATTTCCGCATTTCCATTTATTCTACTCTTTACACGATGAACTAGCTCCATGGAGGCACATTGTCAATGAGAGTATCCAGTGTTTGTAAAATAGTTGTAACCTGAGATTCAATGATACTCGCTATTCATTATACATACACAGACTCAATGAAACAAAGTTGAAGTGCTCTTTAAAAATTAATTTTTAAATATCCATATCAAAATAAAATTAAAATGACCATCTAATATTATTCACTTGTTTAAATATAAAAATAATAGTATGCTTCTTTCGTAATTCTATGGTTTGAATTAAATTGTTGAGTCCTAACACCAGTGGCAACTTAAAATTGTATTAAGTTTGAAGAAAGGGAGCATTGCAGCCTTTTTTAGACCTAACTCATTACAATTAATTTCTGTCAGGAATTGCATTACTGTTTTACAAAGCCTTTTTCTCTCCTTACTCAAAGACTTTTGTCTACTTTTCATCTCTGCCATTTGTCCACCCGTCTGGCAATCAATCCCCGATTACCTGTATCCGCCCATCACTTGCCAGGCTTTGTCCCATCCCCATCTCTCTTCCAGCTTTCTCCCCCGTACTAAAATCAGTAGGAACTGTCCCGATCCGAAATTTCACTTATCCATGTCCTCCAGAGATGCTGTCTGACCCACTGAGTTACTCCGGCACATTGGGACTTTTTTTTGTAAACCCTGCATCTGCAGTTCCTGGTGTCCATTTTCCTGCTCTATAATTAGTCCTGCTTTCTCAGCATGGAGTTCAAGCTAACTCTTGCAAATGGGATGATGTTTTTAAGGTTTTGTCTCATTTATCCAAACAGTTGTGTCTCAGATAGATAACATGGAGAGATAGCACAGGTTGTATTGAGCATCTATTGCCTGTCGGCCAAGCAACACTAACCTTGCGTTACACCACCCATGCATTGTGTAAAAGGGTTTTCTGGGATCCAGGTAGAGTACGATCATGACCTTTCTTAATGTGCATGTATATAGGAATTGCACATGCATGCTACAGCTAAAAGTACCATGAATTAAATTTAAGAAATTCATGTTTGCAGTTTACTTGTGTCATTAAATTTATCCTGCACAGTTGTGATCCATGCTAATGCGCTGCCAGGTTTTGCACGGTTCAGCCAGCAACAAGCTCTGCTACTGAGGCTAAATTCAAGCCTTCGATAAAACACCACCACCGGACAGCTCATAGTCTACAGATCTCCTAACTCTCATGCTGGGAAATCCAACTGTTGAACATGCGTCCGGGCTAACCTAATGGTCATACAGTGAGCCCACTGAACAGTGTGGGAAAATATGTCATTGTTTTGCTAGTCAATTGGAGGATGTGACAAGTAATATGGATGAAGGAGAGCCAGTGGATGTAATGTATCCGGACTTTCAGAAAGCCTTTGATAAGGTCCCACACAGGAGATTAGTGGACAAAATTAGAGCACATGGTATTGGAGGTAGGGTGTTGACATGGATAGAGAATTGGTTGGCAGACAGGAAACAGAGTAGGAATAAACAGGTCCCTGGCAGAAAAGCAGGCAGTGGCGAGTGGAGTGCCGCAAGGCTCGGTGCTGGGGCAGCAACTATTAACAATATATATTAATGATTTAGATAATGGGATTAAAAGTAACATGAGCAAATTTGCAGATGACACAAAGCTGGGTGGCAGTGTGAACTGCAAAGACTGCAGATGCATGGCAGATGCAGTATAATGTAAATAAATGTGAGGTTATCCACTCTGGCGGCAAGAACAAGGAGGCATATTATTATCAGATTAGGAAAAAGGGAAGTGCAATGAGATTTGGTGCCCTTGTACACCAGTCACTGAAAGTAAACATGCAGGTACGGCAGGCAGTGAAGACAGCTAATGGCATATTGGTTTTCATAACGATAGGATTTTAGTATCGAAGTAAAGAGGTCTTCCTGCAGTTGTACAGGGCCCTGCTGAGACCACATCTGGACTATTGTGTGCAGTTTTGGTCTCCTAATTTGAGGAAGACCAACCTTGCTATTGAGGCAGTGCAGCATAGGTTCACCAAGTTAATCCCCGAGATGGTGGGACTGGCATATGAGGAAAGATTGTAAAGACTGGGCTTGTATTACTGGATATTAGAAGGATGAGAGGCTATCTTATAGAAACTTATAAAAGGACTGGACAAGCTAGATGCAGGAAAAATGTTCCCAATGTTGGAGGAGTCCAGAACCAGGGGCTACAGTCTAAGAATAAAGGGGCGACCATTTAAAACTGAGATGAGAACAAACTTTTTCACCCAGAGAGTTGTGAATTTGTGGAATCCTCTGCCACAGAAGGCAGTAGAGGCCAATTCACTGGATGAATTTAAAAGAGAGTTAGATAGAGCTCTAGGGACAAGCGGAATCAAAGGATTTGGGGAGAAGGCAGGCACGGGTTACTGATTGTGGATGATCAGCCATAATCACAATGAATGGTGGTGCAGGCTCGAAGGGCCAAATGGCCCCCTCTTGCACATATTGTCTATGTTTTTATAAGTGCTGGGACCAGACAGCAATTTGTAAAATGAAATATTTGGAAAAATTCATCGCTTTCTCAATTTGGCATGATAACTATTCGTCAAATTGACATAACACCCTTTATTTTAAAGTTTGCTTGGTTTTGCTTGATTTTCTTCAGACATGATAGAAATGGCATGTTAAGATGATGAGGTCAGATTAACTCTGGAATTGACTAAGATGCAAAGTGATATGTCTAGGATAAATCTACAACCAATACAAAGAGGACGGTTGAGATGATAACAAGGAAACAGTCCTTAAAATCTAAGAGAAACGTTCATTGGTCAAATCATCTTCTCATTTGAATTCAAGAGCTAAAGGCATTAACATCATTTTTATATCCAATTTATAAGTACACCCAAGCAACTAGTGTCAAGTAATTCCATAGATAGACACAAAATGCTGGAATAACTCAGCGGGACAGGCAGCATCTCTGGAGAGAAGGAATGGGTAACATTTCAGGTTGAGGAAAAGGGTCTCAACCCGAAACGTCACCCATTCCTTCTCTACGGAGATGCTGCCTGTCCCGCTGAGTTACTCCAGCATTGTGTCTATCTTCAGCTTAAACCAGCATCTGCAGTTTCTTTTTACACATCAAGTAAATCCATAACAGTTTTCATTGACAATTCGCTCGTAAAAACAAAGCACTTTCTTCAGGTTTTCAAAGCAACACATCATACATATCAGCACCTAAAGAGGCATAACATGAGCTGAGTGCCCACCCCACTGAACCCAGAGTGCAGACACCAGTGCTGGGTATGCACAATGGCAGGTTATCCTTTCCATTGAGCCATTCATCCTACAGGCAGCACGAGGCCCTTCAATTCCACGTACATAGAGGGAAGAAATACGTGGGCTGGGAGAATTAGAGGGTCCCCTCGTATCAGAGCAGATCTTCATCAACACTCCATCTATATACCCCAAAGTAGCAGTTGTGTCTGAAACAACCCAGGAAGGAAGCAGCACCCAGATCTGCTGGAATGTCAACAACAATGTCAATTGCTGTTTTGCTTGTATAAAAAAATATAAATATAAATTTGGTTTAACTATTAAAGTAATTGCATTGGGTTTTTCTTGACTTATTGCAATGACGCCTGCTTTTTATAAAAATGATATAATTAGAATTGAACCATGATTTCTCCCAAAAAGTAGGGTGTCAGTGCTTTGTCCACAGTGCTTTGTTCTGTTTTAGCATTTCATGGGAAGCTCCTTCTTTCCGGATTGCAAAGGGATATCTCGTTTGGTTTATTCATAATGTACGCAGGACTAAATCAGAAGTAGCAAAGACTGACAAACATAAAGACCGTTTGTGCCTTTCCAAATGTTCAAGCTTGGGTCATTACCATTTTCTAAAAGGTAGACAGCTGCCAGTCCACACTGTTGGTTTTGATCTTGGTAAAACCTTGCACTGATTTTTCTCCCTAGGCATTCAAAAATATTTACATTGAAATAAATTTGAAGGTGGATTCACACAAAGAATATTGCTGCTATCTACTATCCAGTTTCAATCTATAACAACTCTTGGGATTAGTTTGATCGACTAATATTTAGTGACATTTCAACATATCATGAAAAATAAACCAAATTCTCTTTGTACACTAATGAGAACATGCTCTGCCATTGATGATCAGACATTTCTCTGGTGGCAAAGGGGAACAAAGCCAACATCACCAGTAACTCAAATGTCAGCCTGGTCAATAATGAGGACATACTGTATCTTACATTTGTTGCTCATTCATTTTAATTCTTCAGTGAAATCAATGGCAGGATAGAATGGGGTGATATTTACATCTCCCATTTGACTATCCTGTTTGTGTACGTCAACAAAGGCTGGTTGGAAGCTGGTTTGATGCTTAATAAAACAGGTAGGCCACCCAAAATACGTTTGTCCAAAAGAATAACCTAGAAACCTGTTCTTCTCAAAACTAATCCTCAACTACATAGTGATAGCACGGCAAGGCATAAACCATGCAAAATAAAAGCCAAGCCCTTCAGAATGTGCCAAAATTAATCTGCCTGAGACCAAAATTAATAATTGCTTTAATTCAGAAAATAATAATTTGGCATACATTTAACCCTGGTGAACCTAACAACGGACATTTATAAAGCCCCTGTAATGACAGATGTCCCTTGGTGTATTACATATACAATGTAAACAAAGCATATTACTGACGCTTATCTGATGGCAGATTCAGTGGCATACCCAATTAATCTATTAATTCACCCTTGATTTTTTTTTGAAGCCTGTTCTTGTTCTCCCAAAGATGCCAAATTGAACAAAAGGTTCCATTTTAAATTACAAAAGTAAAGTTCTGCGAAATAATGGTAAATAAAATTGCAAACTGGAGCTAGCCTCGATTCCATTTCAGACTAGTGCCATTTTCCTGAGATTCAATGTAAGATATTAAGCAGCCTAATGATTAATGATAGCATTTTCTTACCATACTTACTTTTCTCTGTTGAAGATCATGAACTCTTGTCTCACTACTTCTAGACACTCTTGCAGATACTCATTATCCTTTCAGAGAAATAAGGAAAAAATAATTACCACAAAATTGCAAAGGAAAAAAAATCCTAACTTCATACACTGCTTCTATGCAGAGGCTGCACTGTTAAATTATAGATTAAGCATTTGTCATCCCTTACATATTACATTAATGTGATACATGCAATAATACAGAATCCAATGGTAGAATATTCAGTTGCAACAGACAATAACAGAAGCAAACATGAGATTTCTCTATCATATTTTGTTAGGTAGATAATGCAAGCTTTGTACAAATCCCCTCTGCACCATATTCCCTCGGACAGTTATTGACAATTATACATAATGCGATGTATGTGGATATGCATGTCCTAGTAGTATGTAACATAATGAAAATGTTCTGCCTTGAAGAGCCACTTAAGTAGACATTTCCCACGGCACGTGCAGACTTACTGACTGTGAGCTATCCTTGCTGTTGTCTCTCGACTTGTTCTTTGCCAACCTTTTCTTCTTCTTGTGCAGTGGCTTGGATTCTAAAATCATTTCTTCCAGCTCAAAGGTGGGGTCACAGTGCAGCCGACCTTTCTGTTTAAGAGGCAGAATGGTACTAATTGAAACCAAAACCACTTGCCAAGCCAGTTGTTGGGAAATTAGATTACTGCTATTTTGCTACATTTTAGAAACAGTAATCTTCCTTGCAAGAGGATTAGCAACTTACACTATCTATTTTAAAGGCTTAATTTTAATACCAAGGTTTAGAATTTACTTGCACTGAGCTAGGCATTTCCTTTGCTTACGTTTGGAACGAAGCCAGGCTCCATCTTCTTCTGGTGGACAGAGTCCCAGCTGACATCTGATAAGTAAGAGCAGCTCTGAATATCTGAAAGGCTGGAGAGACGATGCTCCGGTTTGACAGTAAGTAACTAGAAACAAGCACAGCATTTAATTTAGGATTTATTAATACTGCACATTTTATCAGTTGCAGGTTCATTGAATAAACTTTTTGTGAATAAATCATTAGAGGGCATTTTTACTTTATCCATACAAGGTCACTTTCTTACAAACCACAAGGGGATGCCACATCTGAAGCCACAGTAACAGCCTGAACCCATCAACCTCCAGTAGTTCTAGGTTTCCATGGGAAAGATTGTGAATTAAACATGTGTCTTTGGTCCCAATTCATTCAACTTTATTGAAGGTTAAGAATAAAATATTAAACTATTACGATTTTAAAAAAATGCACACAGAGGCGGCACGGTGGTACAGCGGTAGAATTGTTACCTTACAGCGCCAGAGACCTGGGTTTGATCCCGATTACAGGTGCTGTCTGCACAGAGTTTGCACATTCTCCCAGTGACCGCGTGGGTTTTCGCTGGGTGCTCCAGTTTCTTCCCACACTCCAAAGACATGCAATTTGTAGGTTAATTGGCTTTGCTAAAGTTTATAAATTGTCTCTAGGATAGTGCTAGTGTACGGGGATGACTGGTTGGCACGGATCCTGTGGGCTAAAGGGCCTGTTTCCAAGCTGTATCTTGAATTAAAACTAAACAGTGGTGTATAAAAGCCGAAAGTAATAACATGTGTCTCCCTTTCAAGGGAGATGCTAAAAATGCATTTCGTTGTCTCTGTACTGTACACTGACAATGACAATAAATTGAATCATTTCATTTCATTTCATTTCAATATGGTATAAAACCATCCGTAGGTCAGTCTGAGACACCCTCCAGGGAAGCATATTGAGGCTTATTGCAATGTTGCTTAATACGAAAACATGCAAGGTGAAAAAACTGCGCACAGGAGGAACCAAATAAGATTGGGCAATAAGATCAATTTCCAAGTAAAATTAATACTACTCCCAAAATCCAAGTCCCTTTATTCAAGTGCAATAATAGTAAATCAGCTAAAAACAAGAGGGCTCGTGGAGAATACAATGTGCTTTGGCGACATGAATAGCATTTCATGCACCTATTTTTAATAGTATAAAACTGTCCAAAAGCAACCCGATTGCATTAAAGCATTTGCTCCTTTGCAACACTCAAAGCACATCTCAGGAAAAGTCAACTTCACTGGAGACAGGCATGGCAGCTGCGACTGCTTCAAGAGAGGGGAACAATGAGTTCTCTCTCCTCTCGTGGGTACAGACTGTCCCAGGAAGCATGCAGTTCCAAAATATATTAGGAGAAATCCAAGCCAATGGACAACCTAATACCTAAATTCAATAGGCAAGCAAATTTGAAGCCTGATAAGTAATTTTGACGGAAATGTCTAGACTGTGGGTGCCGGAGGTCAGACGGGACCGCGGTGGGTTCCGAAGAAGCAGCCAAGAAGGAGCCAGAGTGGGGGGGCGCAGAGAATGAAGGGGGACCATTGAGGACTAATTGGAATATTTGTAACTGTGTCAGCGCCCTTTATGTGGCAGCTCTTTGGATACCTTTGTGTAGGCGCAACAATGAATCTCGCTGTGACATGTCACCTGTGATAATAAAGTATAATTTGTTCATTCATTAGACTCAACACTTTGTCAGGGATTACTCACTGATAATTACAAGAAATGAATAACATTACTAGCACACTTCAAAAGAAAAGGTAAATTACTGAAGCAATGAATATTTTAAACAAAAAATGGATCATGTAACATCCGGCATTTACGCTCCACTATTTTCCTTTGTAGTTCGCTCACTATTTTGATAATGTGAGCATAGTTGTCTCTTTTTAATCGATACTCATTGGTCACATCTTTGAATAGATGGTCTACACCTGACAGAAGTTGAAAGCAGGCAGGGATAATGTCAACAAACAGGCTGAGTAGCCAGTCAATCTGAAGAATTCTGTTGGACTGCAAACCAGGAGGTAAAAAGGATATGTGTGGGAAGGAACTGCAGATGCTGGTTTACATTGAACATAGACACAAAGCGGCTGGAATAACTCAGGCAACATCTCTGGAGAAAAGGAATAGGTGACGTATCAGGTCAAAACCCTTCTTCAGAAATACATTTTCTTTAACTTTGAGTAAATATGAATTTATGGTGAAATATCAGAAGAAACTTAAAAATACAATAAACCCTCATTGCAATGGACCATAAGATATACAGCGTTGTTTCCGTAGTGTAGTGGTTATCACGTTCGCC
Source organism: Leucoraja erinaceus (assembly GCF_028641065.1). NCBI lineage: Eukaryota > Metazoa > Chordata > Chondrichthyes > Rajiformes > Rajidae > Leucoraja > Leucoraja erinaceus. Next base: position 9,434,505 of record NC_073391.1, on the reverse strand, counting down.
TAACACGCGAAAGGTCCCCGGTTCGAAACCGGGCGGAAACAGATTTTTTCAGAAGGCTTTCGACAAGGTCCCACATAAGAGATTAGTATACAAACTTAAAGTGCACAATATTGGGGGTTCAGTATTGATGTGGATAGAGAACTGGCTGGCAAACAGGAAGCAAAGAGTAGGAGTAAATGGGCCCTTTTCAGATTGGCAGGCAGTGACTAGTGGGGTACCACAAGGCTCAGTGCTGGGACCCCAGCTATTTACAACATATATTAATGATTTGGACGAGGGAATTGAATGCAACATCTCCAAGTTTGCGGATGGCACGAAGCTGGGGGGCAGTGTTAGCTATGAGGAGGATGCTAGGAGGCTGCAAGGTGACTTGGATAGGCTGGGTGAGTGGGCAAATGCATGGCAGATGCAGTATAATGTGGATAAATGTGAGGTTATCGACTTTGGTGGCAAAAACAGGAAAGTAGACTATTACCTGAATGGTGGCCGATTAGGAAAAGGGGAGATGCAATGAGTCCTGGGTGTCATGGTACACCAGTCATTGAAAGTAGGCATGCAGTTGCAGGAGTGACTCAGCAGGGCAGGCAGCATCAAATATGAACTTGGATAGATGACGTTGGGATCCTTCTTCAGACTGAGTCAGTCTGCCGAGTTACTCCAGTACATTGTGTTGTTTCACCATATAACTAAGCTGGTCTGTATCAATGAAACTATTTTCACCCATCGCATGGTCTGGTGATACTGCTGTTCCAATTTTAACATTATTCATCTTCCCTGGATCATTACAATATTTGCTGACAGATCTGCATCTATTTACACAAATTGTATTTTACTCAGAAGTTGCAGCTGTTTATTTCAGATTAATCTATCTTTTTGAAAAAGAATCGTCCAGTTTTCTAGTTACAAACATAATTTATTTTTAAGGGAGGATTACCTGAGGATTATTAATGGATGATAAAATTCTTTGGTTTAAACTAGTGTGAAGCTATTTTTATATTATTCCCTCATGAAAGTTAGAATTTTGCGGCAAAATCAGATATAAAAAGCAATGCAATAACACGCTATAATCCTGGGCTGCTATTATTCTGAACATTCCCCTCATCTTTCCATTAACCAAGTAGTAAACACATAACATAAATTTTAATCCATGGCTAGATTTTAAAACCACATTCTACCAGCAGGGAGCATCACACTATCAGTGCTTTACAGGCAAGCAGCAAATGATTTATAGTCCATTTTAAAGGAAGTAAAATCATCTACTATTTCTGACCCAGATGTTCATTTCAGAAGTATGGAAGGGACTTTCATCTACTATGCAACTCTGCTTCATTCTTGCCAACTAAGTGCTTATAAACGATGTCCAGATATCCCACGGATTGTAGGCTAATGCGATAAATGCCGGCAGAGATGATGAAATAGCATTTAGCAGAATGGTTTCATTGCTTCTTTTATTTGCAGAAATTACTTGTGGTTATTTTACTTCTTTGCCTTACTGGCTGAATTATCAAAGTTGTTTCAGCCCCCAAAGCAATAAAGCAATTAATCTGTATGTCCCATTGTAGAGAAATTAAATTTTGTAGTATTAATTGGACAGCAGAAGCAGGAAATGAGGTAGGGAGAAGTCAACTGATTTATACCACTTTTATGCAAATCCCATTTTTGATATCATTTTCACCTCATGATTTGTTGAGAATGCTTTTGCGGTTGTAGTACCTAGACTGTGGAACAGTATCCCTCTTTTCATCAGCTGCCCCCTCCGCTGACTCTTTTAAGTCAAGACTTAAAACTTAATTAAGACTTAACCCCTGCGTTCCCTCTCTCTCCATCCCTCCCCCACCCAAGTTGCACCAGCTTCTTATTCTCACCTAGCACACAGCTAACAATGCCCTTTTTCCTTTATCATTGTTACTTTTTTTTGCGTATCTTTCATTCATTTGTTCTATATCTCTCTACATCACCATCTACATCTCTCGTTTCCCTTTCCCTTGACACTCAGTCTGAAGAAGGGTCTCGACCCGAAATGTCACCCATTCCTTCTCTCCAGAGATGCTGCCTGTCCCCCTGAGTTACTCCAGCATTTTGTGTCTAACTTTGGTTGAAACCAGCATCTGCAGTTCCTTCCTACACATGAAGTGATTTTGTTTAATCTGCTACATTTCCTCACTATGCTCTACGTTAGCAATATGATTAATTGTAGATTGTCGTATTCTGATTTGGCTAAGTCTTTAACGTGGTGCTGGCTTGGAATTTAAATTTCCATTTTTTAAAGTACTTTCATAAACCATGTACCAGATGTGCAGAAGTTTTTGATTAGCACCTAGCTTGAGCAGGGATTACAAACATGCCATGGGACACCTTCAGACCTGTTTTCAGAGGCTCATCTTCTGGATTTAACAGTTATTTAAATTAAACTTGGCCTTGATAAGTTTTTGACATATTTATAAACCTGTAATTATCAAATCAATTCAGTCTAGCTGCGGTTTTTGAAAATGGACTGATTGGGACATCCAGAGGGTATTAATTAAGGTAGTATCTCCCAAACCTGATGAAAATAATTAGCGTAGCAGAGATGTGAATTATTCACGATTTCTCTTCTCCATAAAGTCAGCAACTTAAACATGGCTAAATTTCCGCCTCATGTTGAATTGTTTATCTGCCCCTCGATTAATAAATTTGAATATTGATACAAAATTGAATGTGATGTTATCTTCCCATCTAAAGGCATGCAATCAAAAGTGTCAAAAGCAATTGTTACTTTAGAAAATGGGTTTTCTGGTCATGTTGCTAAATTCATCTTGCTATCATGTGCTCATAGAATACTAGACTAAGTGGGACCCGTTGGATCCCATTCTCACACGGGAGGCCTGGTCCCCCAACGCAATATTCCACCCCTTCACCAATTCCAATATTTCACCACTCACGCATAGCCCCCAACTGCGCAGGTCGGCTGACGGGCTCCAGGGTTTGTGATGCCCCTAATCCCCCCTTCTCCCCTCACACCCCGCACTCTGCTCCTTGCCCTTTCCCCCCACGCACTCACTCCATCCCCCCTCAAACCCCTCCACCCATCCAGGGAGGCTTTAGGTGGGGGCCCGGGGCAGGGGACGGCTTCAGGCCGGGGCTGATGGGGTGGGGAGGAAAAGTGCTGCCGTGGCCTGCCGCTGGGGGTGGGGGTGTGTGCGAGGGGAGGGGGATGGGGATGGGGGTGTGTTGGTGGGTGTAGTGAGCCCCGCCAGCGCGCCCGGCCCCGCCAGCACCCACCTCCTTTAATCCCCCCACTCTCACTCCTCACTTCCCCGGGATCTCAAGTTTGCAGCAATCAGGCAGGCTCCATGCTCCGGACCATCTCCTTGAACCGTGCGGCTTCTGGGCCCACAGTTCAGTCCCTCACGGTTTCTGGAGCCTCAGTTCATTCACTCACTACTTCCGGGCATTCGGGCTACCTGGCTTCCTGCCATGCTGACTGACTCACGCCCGACTTGTGGACTCACGCCCGGCCTCCGGGGCTTTATTCTCCTTGCCCCCAGAAGGGGCATTCCCTTCATGGTGACTGATAGGCGAGAAGACCAATCTGCTCATCTCACGATTTTTTAAACCTTCATAACTTTTGTAATCTTCCACCGATCAGAACAAAACTTGGTGGCTTGGAGCAGAGGAGAACGGTGAGTAAGGTGACAAAACAATCCTAGTGATATAGGGTGCCATTTGTGTGCAAATTTAAATACGCAGACCGGAAGTGGTCAAGATGAGAGTTTTAGTAATAGTATAGATGTTCACAGTGCTCCTTAAACAAAGTGGCCTCAGATACAGGTATAAAAGCCTCTTAAGAAGAATCCTAAAAAGGCACTTTTTTTGTCATGTTTAAAATCTAGAATGGCATTTGTAAGAAATATTAATTATGGATAATATTTTCCAATAATAACAAAAATAGTATATAGCCAAGTTTAAATGTTTGGACTATTGACGGCTAAGATTCCATCATATAGTGGGCCCTGCAGACAAGTTTGGATAGGACTCTCATTTCTCGGAAAATATACCAATTAATTACTGCAGAAAATTCTTGCTTCAATCAGCCAATGCCATTTATCTGAAGCAAAGGAAGGTTTTTTCCTTAACGACATACGTACAAATCTTATGCCAAGTCATCTACATTCTTCATATTCAGTGGATGTCCTGGGTTGTTAGGGACTGAGCTATTTACAGATGTTGTTTCAAATCTTTCAACCACAATTAATTTTTTTGTATTCTTTTCAACTTACTGTTGTGCAGAAGGCCTAAACTCCGGATGACTGGAATGGTGCTATAATGGAAGTCAAGCATGTCTAGGCCTATCGAAAAAGACATTTCAAAAACATTGAAGGGCCTGTCCCACTTGGGCGACCTAATCCGCGAGTTCTGGCGAGTTTGCCTTCGACTCATACTCGCAGCATGGTCGACACGAGGTCGTAGGAGGTCTTTGTAACTCTCCTTCATGCTCCGAGTGGTCTCCGTGTACTCGAGGCCTCAGCTAGGTCACGGCGTTTTATTCAATGTTAAAAAATGCCCGCGAGTAGAAAAAGGTCGCCATGGAAAAAAATCGATACTTTTTTTACTCGTAGGTTTAGTCGTAGAGGGTCGTAGTAGGTCAGCATGTTAGTCGTAGGTAATCGAGGGTAGTTGAAGGTAGTCGTAGATAGTCTTCATCATAGTCGAAGGGAGATCAAAGGAGATCGAAGGAGGTCGTCTTCACTCTCCACCATTCGGTGTCCAATTTTCCCGAAGTTAGTCGTAGCTAGTCATAGCTAGTCGAAGCTGGTCTTCAACATAGTCGAAGGAGGTCTTCTACATAGTCGAAGGAGGTTTTTTCAAACTCTTCTAAACACGCCAATTATGTCGCCCAAGTGGGACAGCCCCTTAAGGTTTTCTAGTAAACCTCCAGGCACTACAACCAACTACTACAATCCTTAGGTCGAGGGTTCCCAACCAGGGGTAAATTTAGCCCCAGGGGGTACATTTCACCTACCCAGGGGGTAAATTTGTTGATTCCGAATTTGTACATATTTTTTCTCATTGACTGACTGTGTTTGGTTCTGGTATACTGATATCTGTTCATAATTAATTGTTCAAAAATAAGTGAAATAACATTGTTATGTGCTATTAAAGTTGCCGGGGGTAAACGGGATGAAAAAGGTTGGGAGCCCTGTCTTAGGTGGTGTATCAGAGCTGTGTAGGCTTCAATTTTCAGAGGACATAGTAAAATTATGCCATGTGCTCCTTGCTGATCTGCATTGTCCTGTAACATCAGTAACTGTCTGCATCAGTTTAACTTTGATTCATTGAGCTTGTCTTAGGCTATCATAGGGGACACAAGGCAAACATCTGTCTGCAGATGTACATGCAAGTAACAGATGACCTGTTAGTTCAAGCATGCAATTTCATCCCTTTCACCACTGGCAACCATGGATACAATGTGCAAACTCTAATCTTTGCAGGAAGGCTGAGGGGAGGGGGGAGGGAGGGCAAGCAAGCAGGGGGCACAAGAAAGGCAGGGACATTACAATGGTTGCTAATATTAATGGCCACAAGAGAAAGTAGCATTGTAGAAACAAGGAATTGCAGATGCCAGTTTACCTAGGAAAGGCACAAAATGTTGCAGTCATTCTGCGGGTCAGGCAGATCCCTGGACAATGTGGATAGGTGATGTTTCTTCAAGCTGATTGTCCAAAGAAATTTCAAAGTTAAAACTTGGCCATTGGCTTCTGAATCTAGGATTAGCCTTGGCGGAGAAACCACTTCAAACTTCTTATTTTCCTTGGTTTGATAAGGGAGTTGCACTTTACCCTCTTTTGAGTAAAGCTGTATGTCAGAACAAACCAGCGGAGTTTAGTAAAATAGATGAGAATTAAAAGGGAAAGTATGCACAGGTAAGAATGGGGCAGCTAGCTCCCTTAGGATAAGAACAATGTAGATCCTGGAATGTGAAATGAGCACACCATGAGGTGAATGAAATCACTACTGCTCTGCAAAGTCAGCCTTGCTTAGTTTCAGTCTGAAGAAGGGTTTCAACCCGAAACGTCACCTATTTCCTTCGCTCCATAGGTGCTGCCACACCCGCTGAGCTTCTCCAGCATTTTTGTCTACATTGCTTAGCTTAGTTTAGTTTAGTTCATTATTGTCAGTGTACCAAGGTACGGGGAAAATCTTCTTTGTTGCGTGCTATCCATTCAGCGAAAAGACCATACATGATTACAATTAAGCCGTCCACAGTGCACAGATACAGAATAACGGGAATAATATTTAGTGAAGGATAAAGTCCGGTAACTTCCCGATCAATGATAATTTGGTGCAGTTAAATGAGTACGTTTTACTGACAGATTTGGAAGGCTGAATCTTCCATAGGATTCTCCACGAGGGTGGCCATTTGGATCCTGAACCAGGTCTGACCTGGGAAGGAAGTCAATGCCACATTGATTTTTAATGGCGATTGCAGGACAACCATAGTTCTTCCTGAGGACAACCAGCGCTGATGGAGCCCAAACAATTTTCCACCATGTGGGGGGGGGGGGGGGGGGGGGGGGGGCAGAGATCCTGAAATCAGCGTTAGTCCCTTTATTTGCACTTTGTTTGCCATTATTTAATATTACAAGCAGTACATTGCAATGGGGTAGAATGGGTTAATTGCCTGTACTAAGGTGACATGGGAGGCTGCACAAGCTTCATTGCTGCAGAGCACATCAGACTAGTCTCAGCAGTCCAGGCTTAGAGGAGCAGTAAGGGGAAATGGGGAAAGTGAGAGCAAGGAAATGGGGAGAGGCAGAGTGTGGGTGACAGGGAGAGGCAAAGTGAGGTGATCAGGGCTAGAGAGAAAAAATGCAGTTAAAACTAGACGCTATCCGCACGATATAGGAACGATCTTGCTCTCACCGATAAAATTGTATAATAGTATAATATATAAGAACCCAATTATTCACAATACAATAAGAATTTGGAAACAAATAAAAGTATCCTTGAAATTAAATAATCTATCAGTACTAACCCCACTATTGAACAACCCCGCATTCAAACATCTCTCATCGAGAAAACATATCAACAATGGGATAGACTGGGGATTAGGAAAGTAGGGGATATGTATGAATTGGGCAAATTGTTAAAATTTCAAACATTTAAAATTTACAGATTTAAACTGAAGAAATATAACAGGTCAATATTTTATCCGAAAGCCTTGGGACAGATACTGTGTAATTCAGAATTTATGAAGGAAATATTTAGCGTAGATGTCAGTGGTAACTCGGCTCATATTTTTTGCGCCTCAATCCCGGCACCGATCGCGAGTTTAGAAATGTAGTTTTTTCTTGCAGAATAGAAGAATAGGGAGGGTTAAGGGGGATCATTCTGCGAGATGATCACAAAAGGAGAGGTAATATTGGAAGTATTTTCAAAAAGCTGCTGTGTCTCCCTGTCCCTCCAACTCCAGAGGAAGCCGCTCCCCGATGCGCCGCTACGGCGACAAGTGGCAGTTCGCCCACAGCCCGAGCTGCGCCCCCCTCATCCGCAACCCGGGTCAAGCAGGGCTGGGCTAGCACTAAGTTGCTCTGAAGATTGGGAAGTTTCATGGGCTGTGAGCTAAAGATAAAGAGCTCGGGCTCGAAGGATTGGGGAGCGGCTTCTGGTGGTCCTGACGTCTCTCAGATGGGGGAAGAGACGTCAGGACCAACAGGAACCGCTGATGCGCGGCTACAGCGACAAGTCGCAGTTCGCCCACAGCCCGAGCTGCGCCCCCTCATCCTCAACCCGGGTTCCTCTGGAGTTGGAGCGGGGCTGGGCAAGAGTTGCTGCTGGCTGTGAGTTCTGGGATTCAATTGCAAACGCCTCCGGTATCTGGATGGAGCTGAGACTGGGATACCGCCCTTGCCCCCTCCCTCTGCAACTGCAAACAACAGTTCCCAGTCGCTCCTGTACAGGGGGTGGCTGAGACGTCACAGCCCGAGCTGCGCCCCCTCATCCGCAACCTCAAGACCAAGACCAAGCTGCGCCCCCTCATCCGCAACCTCAAGACCTTGCACACCATCAGCTTCTGTCCCTACGGGGAGCGTGTTCCTCTGGAATTGGAACGCGGCTGGGCTGCTGCTGGCTGTGGGTCTCTGGGATCTCCGTGCTTGCAGTGGGCCTGGGGGCCGGTGACCCGTTGGTCCTGACGTCTCCGGTGACTGGCACTAGCTCCGACGTGAAGGCAGTGCAAAACCACCGCGCCGGTGCAATGGGCGGGGAGCTGGAGAAGGGAGGGAAGGGGTCACACACATGGCCGGGAAGCAGAGGGGTGGAGGTGGGGTGAAACTTAAGGGAGCGACAATTTGCTGCTGCCTGCCCGCTGAGTTAAAAAGTTCCCACGCAAGACTCACGATACACTGTGTATCGTGAGTCTACCGTGGGAACCTTTTGACTCAGCGGGCAGACAGCAGCAGATTGTCAATTATTAACCCTCCCGCGATATATTTACTTTTATGAATGGGGATTTAGTTCCCCTTTCTTCGAGGACCGACCGGAGGTTCCGCTGTCACCTCTGCGGGCCGCCCTCGGAACGTTTTCAGAACCTTTCTTCAATGAAAAAATGTTGAATTCGGAGGTTTTCGTTATTTTCGGGTTGTGCACCTTTCAACTATATTTTTAGAAGATGAATATCAAGGCTGATTCACAAAAAACTAATTTTTTTATAATAATATATTAGTTACCCTCAACAGAAGCACTAAATTGGGAAAGAGCTAAAGATAAAGATCTCGAAATTGGGAAAAGGAAAAACACACATAATTGTTCTATTAATGCAAGACATAATTTCAATTCAATTCATATTATTCATAACTCACATACCAACTGTTAAAATGTGGATTAGGAATATGATGGACATAGCAAAACCTTGAAGAAAACAGACTCATTTGACTAATAGTAAAAAGTGAATAAATTTTTAAGGAGTTATTTGATTTATTTACAAAGCTTTTCAAATTAATGAATAGAACATAAAACGGAATGGATTATACCGTAAAGATTTAAATTTTTTTACTGGTTAATAATTGGAAAGAAATTGATACTTAAATTTTGGAAAAATACAACCATACCAACTGTTAAAATGTGGATTAGGAATATGATGGACATAGCACGCCTTGAAGAAATGAGTCTCCGACTAATAGATAAATATGACCAATTCTTAAGGAGTTGGTCTCCTTCCATCGACTTTTTGGAATTATGTGATGCAGCGGTACTTTAAAGATTACTGATTTCACTTCTACATCTCCGAATAAAGATTTTTTTTTTAATATCTCTCACACTTTCCACTTTTTTCTATTTTCTATATACCATCTATTTTTCTCTTCTCTACCATCTATTTTTCCTCTTTTTCCCCTTTCTATTGTTTTCTTTTTCTTGTCTTGCTTACTTCCTTCTCAAAACATAAAACTAGAGGTTGTACATAGAATGGATTACGGTATGACATAGTTGGCACCTAAAATTAGGTTCCACTGTACTGTTTTGTACTGTATTAACTTCTAATAAAATAAACAAACAAACAAAAAAACTAGACTAACTGGGACCCGTTGGGTCCAGCATCACACGGGAGGACGGGTCACCAACGCAATATTCCACCTCACCACCAATTCCAATATTGCTCGCCAGTGTGGGGGGGGGGGCTCTCTGTTGCGCTAGTATGGGTGTTGCGGGCAGAAGGTACTGGTTTCCAGAGGGCTAGTATAGACATTATGGGCCGAATGGATTCTTGGGCTGGCAGCTAACTGTTGCAACGATTTTAAAAGCCAAGGCGAGGCAAATAATTGGGCTGCAGCCACCTGACAACCAAAATTCATTTTGTGAACACAAACTTTACAGCCGCATCGAGGGGACTCACCGTGGAGTAGACGTGCGTTCAGTGTTATTCGCAGATTAGAGAGCCGTGACCCTCTCGCTTCCTGGGTCTGGCAGAGACTGACTGAGGCACGACTTCCGGGTTTTATAGTCCCTCCCCCTGCCACCAGCGGGGGCAGCAGAGAGAATGGGGAATTTAAAAAACCCAATAATATCTCTTTGATTTTTCATCGATGGGAAAAATCTCCTGGTCCAGGAAGGCGGAGGGGGTCTCCGAGCAAAGTGGCCAAAAATGACGGCCGTAGGTGGCAGCATTCTCTCGGAAATCGCAGCACAGTGGGCCAAAAGCGGTTAAGATCAGACTTTTAGTAATAACGATAACAAATTAGATCTTATTACCAGCACTGAGTAGAAAGAATCAAATTTACCTTAGTCCTTGCACCATACTATGCAGCAGTTTTATTTTCTCAGCCATGACACCCAAACAGGTTTGGGTTTACACAGATCCTTCTGAAGTTACTGACCGGGAAACATAGGCTAGGGAGAAATGTGTAGGAAGGAACTGCAGATGCTGGTTTACACCGAAGATAGACACAAAGTGCTGGAGTAACTCAGCGGGCAGGAAGCATCTCTGGAGAGAAGGAAACGGTGACGTCTCGACCTGAAACGTCATCCATTTCTTCTCTCCAGAGATGCTGCCTATCAGGCTGAGTTACACCATCATTTTGTATCTATCTAGAGTAGCGAATCATTGCTGACCTTTTGTTTACACATTTGCCTGCGAACCACTTGACTGGAAACCACAAGGGTCTGAAATTTCCCCGAGCTTTCAATAGGTGTGACTCGAGTTACAGTTGTTTGACAAGCAAGCAATCTCTATATTCAACAGGTACAGCTAACTCAAAACCCAGCACGGAGAGCCACTATCTGCTAGCATGTAGCAAACATTTGGTAGCACTCTCCCACATTTTACATTACTAAAACTTTCATCTTGTTTGTTTGTTTGTACCCTTATTTGCGCAAAAACGGTACATGATAGCACATCAATGTTGGACCACCTTACTCACCATTGTCCTGTGATGTAAATTAAACAAGTTTCATTCAGATTGATGGTATATTTTATGTTATTGACGTTTAAAACTTAAAAAAAAGAAAACCGTGCACACGCAGATTGGTCTCCTCTCCGATCAGTCAACGCCACAGCCGGGACAGCCATGCCCCTTCCTGCACCGCGGCCTCTCCCGCCCCACTCACGAACTCCTCTCTCCCCTCCTCACAGTAACTTGTCTACCGTGTCCCACACCGCCAGCGGCTGCGGGGGTTGGGTTTCAGTGGAGGCCCTGGTCCCGTCTCTCTCTCCCCCACCCGCCTCTGAGGTAATGGTGGTCCCCTCTATCCATCCCCCCGGGTGAATGGCTGCAACCGTCCGTATCCTCCGCCGTCGCTGTGGAAACTCACCCCCACGTCCCTCTTGGAGGAGATCTTCTCCGCCAGCTCGTCGAAACCCACGATGCCCACCATCTCCATCGCCTTCCGTGGCTCGGCCCAGTGGCGGCAGCGAGCAGGCAGGCAGGTAGGCTGATGGGCAGGGCTGGGACGGGCCGAGTGGCAACAGCGAGCGGGTGGGCAGGACAGGAATGGGCTGAGCCGGAGTGGGCAGAGGGAGGGAGAGAGAGTCGGATTGCAGGGTGGCCGAGCAGTTTGCGCAGTTTGAGTAACTCACACACACACACGATGCAAACTGGTCCAATCATCAAGTTAACTGGATCTAAACCACAGCTAACAATGAATGACCTGTGGAGGAAAGAACTGCAGATGCTGCTTTTTATGGGGGGGAGGCAGGGAGTGACTGAGGGTAGTGGAAAGGAGAGGGAGTAGAGGTGAATTGGGGGAGGGGAGGAGAAGAGGGGAAAGATCCTGGGGAGGTGAGGAGGAAGAGTGGGAGGGGGAATAGAGGGAGTGTGGGAGGTAGTGAGTGGGGAATAGATGGAGGAGGGCATTGGAGGAGGTCAGGAGGGATAGTGAGAGGTGATGAGTGGGGGATAGAGGGATAGGAGGGGGTAGGTAGAGGAGTTATGAAGGGAGGGAGGGACAGACTGAGGGTAGGGGAAAGCAGAGGGAGGGAGAGGCGAGAAAGGAATTGGGGGAGGGGAGGAGGAGAGGTGAAAGAAGAGGGACAGAGAAGAGGAGGGGGAGGGTGTGCTGGGGATGAGGGGAAATGAACCGCGCCTGCGCAGTTGTGGGCTATGTGTGAGTGGTGGAATATTGTGTTAAGGGAACAGGTTGCGTTGGGGGAACGGGTGAGTGGTGGAATATTGCATTGGGAGCAGATCACTTAGTCTAGTAACTTTCTAAACAGTAAAGCCCGTGGATGAAAAAAATTGTGAAGAATAAATATTGAATTCATGATAAGCTAGTAACTACAAATATGACAAAGCTTTAATAGTTTATTTAATCCCTGCTCATTTTGCTATGGTGTACACATTAAGTCTACAGGAAGCACAGAAGGATGAAATCCCATTGATTCACACAGTTATATATATCAGGCCCTTTGGAACATCTCATCCAAGCCAACCAAGATGCATACATATGCTTCTCCCAAAACCTGCATTTGGCCCCTGTCCTTCCAAACCTCTCATATCCATGTACCTCTCCAAGTCACTGTACCTTATATAGTGTAACTGTACCGTTACAACTGCATTGTAACAGCATCAGACTCTACAATCTCCTCTGGCAGCTTGTACTCTACACCCACCATTCTCTGTGTTGAGAGACCTGTTCTGCAGTACCCCATTAAATCCTTCCACTCTCATCTTAATCATATGGCCTCTAGTTTTAGACTGGCCTACCCTTGGGAATAAAGACTGTGGCTATCTTCCATATATATTTAGATGAAGGGATTCAAAATAACAAATTTGCTTATGACACAAGGCTGGGTGGCAGTGTGAACTGTGAGGAGGATGCTATGAGGATGCAGGGTGACTTGTACAGGTTGGGTGAGTGGGCAGATGCATGGCAGATGCAGTTTAATGTGGATAAATATGAGGTTATCCACTTTGATAGCAAAAACAGGTTGGGAGATTATTATCTAAATTGTGTCAAGTTGGGAAAAGGAGAAATACAACAGGATCTGGGGGTCCTTGTTCATCAATCAATGAAAGTAAGCATGCAGGCAGTGAAGAAAGTGAAAGGCATGTTGGCCTTCATAACAAGAGGAGTTGAATATAAGAGCAAAGAGGTCCTTCTGCAGTTGTACAGGGCCCTAGTGAGACCACACCTGGAGTATTGTATGCAGTTTTGGTCTCCAAATTTGAGGAAGGACATTCTTGCTGTTGAGGGAGTGCAGTGTAGGTTTACAAAGTTAATCCCCAGGATGGCGGGACTGTCATATGATCAGAGAATGGAGTGGCTGGGCTTGTATACTCTGCAATTTAGAAGGATGAGAGGATATCTTATTGAAACATATAAGATTATTAAGGGTTTGGATACACTAAAGGCAGGAAATATGTTCCCGATGTTGGGGGAGTCCAGAACCAGGGGCCACAGTTTAAAAATAAGGGGTAAGCCATTTAGAACGGAGATGAAGAAACACATTTTCTCACAGAGAGTTGTGAGTCTGCGGAATTCTCTGCCTCAGGTGGAGGCCGGTTCTCTGGATACTTTCAAGAGAGAACTAGATAGGGCTCTTAAAGATAGCGGAGTCAGGGGATATGGGGAGAAAGCAGGAACGGGGTACTGATTGTGGATGATCAGCCATGATCATATTGAATAGCTGGCTCGAAGGGCCGGCTGGCCTACTCCTGCACTTATTGTCTATGCCCCTCACAATTTTGTAAAGCTCTTCCAGATTACCCCTCATCTCCATCACTCCAGGGAAAAACAGCCCAAAGAGGTCCAATCGTATTATTCGTTGATACAATTAATCTATCTGATTCATAATTACCAGCCAATATCTAAATGTGGTAACATTAATGAGGATATTATAATTGAGTATTCAGTGTTGGTATAGAATGACCCACATTTCTCCTCCTAATAGGACCCACAGTAGTATTGGACCAACTAATTAAAATGTTAAGTAAAATCCATCCAATAGGCTTTAAAAATAACTCGCGTTGGTTTGAAATCCTTTTTCTGATATTAATCACATTTGCATTGTTTTAGAGGAAATATGGTCCGAAATTCGGTGACTTAAAATTTCATTTTTCAATGAATTCAATGAAACCAAATTCAAATTCAATGCATTAAAATATAATTACCGGAAGATTTTAAAAGTTGCGGTAGAACTACAATTTTTTTTATCACAATCAGCGCTAGTATTTTACTGCCTCAAAGACGGCTTTATGTGGAAACTAGTGAGGTCCGCACAATACATTTTTTTGTCACTTTTTCACAGCATTTTGCATTTTACAAATCTGCCTAAAGATGGCAGAACCACACAGAGAAACACACAGTGACCATCCCCGCAACAATGATAGTGGGAGAGCAAGGTGAGGAAGTGAACCTTCAGATTCACTGACCGATGCTTCAAAGTTTGCATGGAGGATAGCCCCAGTAGGACATTACCCTTTGTGCCAGTGGGTCCAGGAAGTTAACTACAACACCAGAATCCCTGGGTGCAACTCATGGCACAGCTCATCATTGATATCCTAAGTAATTAACAGCATGAGCAGGGTGCTGTCTTCCAGCAGCTAGGTGGAGTTAATAGTAACCAACGTCAAAGGCTAACAGAACGAGAAGCAATCTGACTTCATGAGGTAGACTGTGTGATTCTTCTGGATGACCCAGTTCTTTCTCACATTGCAGAAACATGCAGGTGGTTAGTTGTGGCCACTATAAATTGAATATGCAGATACGTGCTAGAATCCAGGACGATTGATAGACAGAAGATAGACACAAAAAGCTGGAGTATCTCAGCTGGTCAGACAGAATCTCTGGAGAAAAGGAATAGGTGACGTTTCAGGTTGAGACCCTTTGTCATTCTGATGTCTGATGAAGGGTCTTGGCCCAAAAGATCACCTGTTCCTTTTCTCCAAAACGCTGTTTGACCCGCTGAGTTATGCCCCTGTCCCACTTAGGAAACCAGAACGGAAACCTCTGGTGACCTTGACCGTGACCCAAGGTTTCCATGAGGTTTTGGTCACTCGCCTGGAAAGCCTCGACCTGGATCGACCGAAGCATGAGCTGCATCTACCGACACAGATCCTATAGGATCTTTGCTACCAACCACACACACACACACACACACACACACACACACACACACACACACACACACACACACACACACACACACACACACACACACACACACACACACACACACACACACACACACACACACACACACAAGTACATTGCGAAGGGATGAAGAAGTAGGTAAATGGCTGCCACAGAGCACGGTAAGTCCTTTAGAGAACGCGGGAGTGGGTGGGGGGGGGGGGGGGGGGGGGGGGGGGGGGGGGGGGGGGGGGAGAAGGGGGGGAGAGAAGGGGAGAGAAGGGAGAGAAGGGGAGAGAAGGGGAGAGAAGGGGAGAGAAGGGGAGAGAAGGGGAGAGAAGGGGAGGCGAAGGGGAGGCGAAGGGGAGGCGAAGGGGAGGGAGGCGAAGGGGAGGCGAAGGGGAGGCGAAGGGGAGAGAATGGAGTGGAGACAGTTTTAAGAAGTTTAATAAAGTTTAGCGACCATTTTACCTACCGGCGGGTCTTCTAGGTCCTGAAAACTACAATGAGCCAATCAAAATGGCTGGTCAGCGAAGGAGATGGCCTTCGACTGCCTGTAAGTAAATAGTGACCCCACTCCACTGGCTTCGACCAAACCTATTTTTAGTCGAGGCCGGTTTTGATTATGTTGAAATAATCGAAGCAGCCTAGAAGAAGCCTCGACCATGCGGAAATCACTTTCGACCATTAGGAAGAGTGACCAAAACCTCCGGCGACCTCATGGAAACCTTGGGTCGCGGGCAAGGTCACCAGAGGTTTCCGTTCAGGTCTCCTAAGTGGGACAGGTGCATTACTCCGCTTTTTGTTTCTATCTTCGGTACAAACCAGCATCTGCAGTTACTTCTTACATGGAGTAGATAAGACACGTGGGGGGAAATGAAATGGGATTAGGGTAGACGAGTGCTTGATGGTCGGAGCAGACTTGATGGGTCAATGGGCCTGCTTCTGGGTGGCTTGACTCTAAAGTATGTCTCTTGGTATTTCAATAGGAAATACATTGTATATTGCACTAACCTGAATAAGCAGATCATGTATTCAACAAGTTAATTTTATTTTTAATGCTTCCTGATCGAATATTTAACTTTATCATTTTGGGCTTTTCCGCAAAGAGCTTTTAAATAACAAATTTTCAGAGCAGATGAATTTCCTGTGGAATAAATCAGTGACCTGTCTGGTAAGCAACTGATTCAATAATAGGCAGTCTGAAGCGCTTCTAATTTTCATTGCACCTTCTACACAAGTGTTCAACTAAGTGGTGCCAAGAAGTCCAGGTTAGTGTTGAATCTATTGGCTTTTATAGGAAGGGCTTTATGTGGCCTGGCACGATAATTCTTTTGTGTAAGAAGGAACTGCAGATGCTGGTTTAAACCGTAGACACAAAAAGCTAGAGTAACACAGCAGGACAGGCAGCATCTCTGGGGAGAAGGAATGGGTGACGTTTTGGGGTGAGATCCTTCTTCAGACGATGATCCTTTTTATGACAATGGATAATATTTGCCACTATGCGTGCCCTTATTAAATTGTAATATGAAAATGGCCATTTTCTAAAATATTTAATTTAGTTTAGTTTAGATACAACATGGAAACAGGTCCTTCGGCCAAACGAGTTCGCACCGGCCAGCAATCCCCACACATTAACATGATCCTACACGCATTAGGGATAAACTGAAGAAGGGTCTCGACCCTAAACTTCGCCCATTCCTTCTCTCCTGAGATGCTGCCACACCCGCTGAGTTACTCCAGCATTTTGTGTCTACCTAGGGACAATTTACATTTACACCAAGCCAATTAACCTACTAACCTGTACGTCTTTGGAATGTGGGAAGAAACCGTAGATCTCAGAGAAAACCCACACGGTCATGGGGAGAACGTACAAACTCCGTACAGACAGCACTCAGTCGGGATTGAACCCGGGCTGCAAGAGCTGTAAGGCAGCAACTCTACTGCTGCGCTACTGTGTCACCCAATTATTAATTTTGAATATTAATAAAAGAGTGACTGCATGAGTATTTTAATTACATTGTCTGCATTTGCTAGGTTCCATGCACATTCAGAATCATAACTAGCTTGTGAACAAAAGTGGATGTTTGTGCTCTGTAAGCACCACAGCTCTGTAATTCACCAATCAATATCTGCTATCGATGACATTGTTTAGACTGTAATGAATAACATGAAATATATTTTATGACTTGGAATCCTTGGAACTGTCCTCTGTGAAGCTTATTTTCCTCTAAATTAAAATAATACCTTAGCACCACTTGCAGTGGTACAAGTACAAGCAACATGTCAATATTATGTATCTTCAGTTTCTAAAGACATTAAATTTAATGATGAATGAAAATAATTCTGACGTAAAACTATCAGTGTGAAGCAATTTTGTTACAGCCATGCATGTTGCTATAACGCTCAATGCGATTACAAGTCAATAGTGACAGCAGTTAACATGAGTGAGAGTTGTATCAGTTATAAATGCCGTACATTTATTACAGCAAAATGTAATATCTACAATGCAAGCACGACCTAGGAGTTATGTTCATCTTTCATTATAGCACTAAATTTAATCTTCTGTCCTACAGTTCCCCTTCCTACTTAAATAGCTCTATTATATTCTCCTCTGCCAAAAAATACTTCACAACTCCTACATCTTTTGACTTTGTGCTTTTATTTATCTTCTCACTCTAATTCGCGCCCTGACCGGATAAGCTTGTTTACAGCTTAACCCGTTGGTCACCCAGGTTTTACCTTGTCTGAGACATACCTACCCACCACCCCCCATCCTCTCCATTCCATTACAAGCATCTTTTGTCTCCCTCCCAGCTCTGATGACGAGCCTTCCACCTGAAATGTTCACTGTTATTTTCCCACAAATGCAAACTGACTTAGATTTCCAGTTTATTTGAGATATGTTGATCTGATTATCTAACAGGAAAACTGCATTTGCAGCAGATCAAAGATTCCTTCCCTTGCCACCTTCTGGTACCTTCAGAGTCGGTTGCTCTATTTTGCCAAAGACAGAGACAAAAAGCTGGAGTAACTCAGTGGGCCAGGCCGCATCTCTGGAGAGAAGGAATGGGTGACCAATGGGAGACCAATGAAAAGTTGGCCTCAATTAATAACGTTTTTGTCACAATCCCAGACCTATACTATTGTGTTATAGACTCGAGAATTACAACTTGGGAAATTCTGTTGTATCTTTGTCCTTCTCTTTTCTAATTAAAAAAACACCAATTAGCCAGAGCAGGAGCACTCACATTCTTTCTGACTGCCGATCCTTCAATCACCATTCAATAAGTATGTCAGTGTCACTGAGCTCATTAGTGAAGGATTCGAGACATTATTGGGTGGGCATATTTGTGAACATTTTCATAAATATAACAAATTACTCATCCTGGTTAATATAATTCATGTAAATTTGCAGATGTGGACTGCATTATAATAAATGTTCTTAGACCCCCTTCGGTCATGGCTGACTAATGGTGTCGCCAGGGTGCTGTTCCCCAAATGGAGGACGCCTGGCATGACTTTGTTTAGCATGGGGAGCCTGGTGCACAGACAGCCACCCCACAGTCCTTGACAGATCTGAGTTGGGATCCAGTGGCATGGAGTCCAAGACAACCGGAGACCCTTTTCTGCTGCTGCCTTTGTCCGCTTTCCCAGCCGTTGTGACGCTCCACTAAGGTCAGCCATCATCCTCTGCCTGTTCCACCGTTGAGGTCTTGGTTGCATTGCTCTTTGTCAGAGGCCTCCCCCTCGTCCTTACCGCCATGGGTGGCCCTACCAGGAGCATAGCTCCAGACGGCATCGCTCTCAGGGTCTCAGGTTCACACAAGCTTCTCCACCATGACAAGGTGACGATCCACGGTCATAATAAATATACAGCATGTAATCTTGCCCTTCTGCCCACTTTGTGGATGCTAGTTTCTCTTTACACAAGTCGTACATTGCTTCCTCAAACACCATCAGGATATCCTAGCCTTTTCACTCTCAAATAGCATTTAATAGCATCAAAATAATGTCACAGGGAATTAAGATCATCCTCCTAGCTTACTTTTTTAATGATTGTCTCTATAATATACATATCCCATTTGCTTTTTTTTTACTGGTATGCAATTGCATGGAACATAAAACAAAGAACTGTGCAGCACCGGAACAGACCCTTTGGCTCACAATATCTGTGGCGAATATGATAGAAAGACCAACTTATGTGCCTGCACATAATCCATATCCCTCCATTCCCTGCATAACATGTGCCTATTCAAAAGCCTCTTAATGATACAATGATACAACTTATTTGAGGTTCAAACAAAATGTTGTTTCTGCAGTCATACACACAAGAAAAAGAACCAAGGCACAACACAATTTACACAAACATCCATCACAGTGAATCTCCTCCTCACTGTGATGGAAGGCAAAGTCTTATCTCTCCCCTGCACTACTCATTCTCCTCCCGATATCAGAGTAAAAGCCCCCGGCGGGCGATGGTAAGTGTCCCGCGGCCATTAAAGTCGCGCCGGGTGATGCAAGGCCGCGCTTCGGGTCTTGGTGTTGGAGCCCCCGGCGGGCACTAGCAAATCCTATTGTATCTGCCTCCACCACCACCCCTGGCAGTAGGTACCGGGCACCTACTACTCTTTATGTAGGAAAACTAGCCCGTACATATTCTTTAAACTTTGTCCCTCTCACCGTAAAGCTATGCCTTCTACTATTTGATAATTCAATCCTGGGAAAAGGTTTTTGAATGTTACCCTACCTATGCCTCTCATAATTATATATACTTCTATCAGGCCTCCCCTCAACCTCTGGCAATCCAGAGAAAACAATCCACATCTACCAAACTTCTCCCTGTAGCTAATGCTTTATAATCCAGGCATTACTTTGTTAAACCTCCTCTGTACCTTTTCCAAAGCCTACACATCCTTCCTGTCTAGGGGTGATAAAAACTGCACGCTCTGCTCCAAGTGTGGACGAACCAAAGTCCTATAAAGTGGCATCATGACTTCCTGACTCATATACTTGATGCATTAACCATCGAAGGCACACATACCATATGCCTTCTTTACCACTCTATCTACTTGTGTTGCCACTTTCAGGGAGTTATAGACTTGGACCGCAAGATCCCTCTGTATAAGAATGCTGCTGAAGGTCTTGCCATTAACTGTATATTTTCTCCTTACATTCAACCTCTCAAAGTGCAACTCCTTACACTTGCTTGGAATACATTCCATCTGCCATTTCTCTGCCTATCTCTGTACCTGTTCTATATCCTTTGACTGGATACATTGACAGCTTTCCTCACAGTCCGCGACTCCTAGCAATCTAGATGTCACCTGCAAACATATGAACCAACCTATCTACATTTACATTCAAGTCATTTATACATATCATAAACAACAGGGGTCCCAGCATAGATCCATGTGGAACTCTACTGGCCCAGCCTGGATATCATCCTTTCACCACAATCCTCTGAATTCTATCAGGTTATGAATTAGATTGTGAGTTATGAATCCATACGATGTCATTGTTCATCCTGTGCATTTTATTCTTCTGGATCAGCCTACCATGAGGGAACTTATCAAATGCCTCACCAAAATGTATTTAGGCAACATTCACTGTCCTATCCTCATCAATCACCTTTATCGTCTCCTCAGATAACCCGACCAAGTTAGTAAGCCGTGACTTGTCGCATACATAGGTATGCTGACTGCTCCCAATTAGCCATTCGCTTCCAAATGTGAAATGTGTGCAAATCTCCACCGGGTGGCACCAGCAATGGCTGCCTCGCCAACTGTTTTTTTTTAGTATGTATTAAATGTATGTTTTTAGTGTTATTTAGCTTGATTTATGGGAGGGAGGGGGAGGGGAGGGGGTTGGGGGAATGTTTATCTAATCTCTTACTTCGACGCATTTCGATAGTATTTTTTCCGTATTGTATCTCCGTCCGCTCTGTGGCCTAACATCGAGGATTTGGCGGCCATTGCTGGAGACCGACTTCTGGAGCTCCACCGCGGGACCCTGCGGGACTTTAACATTGTGGAGCTCGCGGTCTCTGGTTAGAGACTAACTTCAGGAGCTCCAAGCCGCAGGAGCTTCGACTGCCCCGACGCAGGAGATTCGATCGCCCCGACACGGGAGTTTCTATTGCCCTGATGCGGGGGCTTCGACCGTCGGCTGTGGGAGCTTCGATCGCCCCGACAGATGGTTCGACTGCCCCGACCGCGGGAGAAAATGAGGGAAGAAGATTAGACTTTATTGCCTTCCATCACAGTGAGGAATGTGGGGAATCCACTGTGGTGGATGTTTATGTTAACTTTTATGTAATTGTGTGTCTTGTTGCTTTTTCAGTACGGATGAGTGGTAATTCGCATATCACTGTACCTTAATTGGTGACAATAAAAGACCTTTGAAATCTTTGAAATCCTACCCCGAAGAAACCTCTCCCATAGTTTCCCTCCCACTGACAGAAGGCTCACCATGCTATAATTCCCTAGATTCTCTCTACTTCCCTTCTTAAGTAAATGAACAACATGATCTGCACTCCAGTCCTCTGGGACCTTGCCTCTGGCTAGAGATTTATTTCTAGACTTCTCCAAGAAAGCAAGTCGATAACTATTATGGAACACATAATAGGCAATTAAATCTTACCTTTCTTAGCAAAGTAACAACCTCCTTTGTCCAAGTACAGGTGTATTGTACACTGACTGTGCTGAATAATTGAATGAGAGATTCAACGGTAACACTGGAATGGATATCATAGGGTCTCTGAAAAGAAAACAGATGATTGTCAGCAAACCACAGTATAGTCATCATCAATAAAATTGAATTTAAAGTGCAACTATTGGAGAACAATGTACCCATCCTCGAAGAAGTTCATAAGCAGTGACTCCTAGTGACCACCAATCTACCTCAAACGAGTATCCGGTCCCACCATCGACAAAGGAGTGAAAGATCTCTGGAGCTACAAACAACAACAGTAAAATTAATTTAAGTGCCATAATAAGTTAACTTTGAAATCCTTATCATCTATTATTTAGGAAAGAAAAGGAGTCTCGTGGAGAAATAAATAGGAAGATTTTCAAGTAACAATTTTGTGGAATCAGCCACAATTGCTACTCTTTTGGAATCCACGGACAACTACTTCTTAAGGAAAAAATAATCATTGCTCTCTTTGCTGCACGATTCAAATAGGAACAATTTTTTTTTTCGACGCCTTGAACCATTTCATTTTGTTACAGCATTTGTCGCTGGCGGGTGTTCAGCTCATTGCTAAAGTATGAAATAAACACATTTACAGAAAGTGCTTGCATAATCATTACTTTAAATATGATAAAATGTGAAGAATGAGTAATCCATAATGCGGCAAGGTCAGCTGGAACATGCAAACCTGCCAGAAAACACAAAGAGTAATGGCTAAGACGGTGCCAGATCCACTCATCTAGCTGCCCTTTGCTTTCCCTGGCCTGAAAGTGTCCATTGCTGATACTTGGAAGGTAGAAATTATGATGTAAAATCAGGACCAAGCACAAAATGATAATTCTCTACTTACAAAATGAAATCTGTAGATGCTGCGAACCAAAACTATCAAAATTCTTGCACTATTTCTACCGTTATTCCCTTTTCAGCTGTACAAGAAGCAAAGAAAATAGTAAGTTGCTCTTGTATTTTTTTGCATTATTATTATTGGTTAAAGTTGGTTTTCCTGCAAGATAGGTATTGGGGTAACACATTTATACAATAAAACATGGAATATGAACCTGTCAAAATGAGCAGATATGGAGCATCAGAATGTTAGAAAGCCCCAAACCACCTGTAATTTTGACAAAGTTAATAAAAGTGGAAGGACACCAGCCAGCTTCCTGTTGCCGAGTAGAAACATTTAAATATTGGAGTGAGACTTGCCAACACATTTAATCCTCAACTTTAAACGTAACCCTTTCCCTGTTATTTCAAACTGTTTTATTTCTTTTTTTCCAGTCCAGGTAGAAGTTTATGGCCCAAGTTGTTAATTGTTCCTCTCACCACAGATGTTGCCTAACCTGTGCAATATTTCCAACATTTTCTGTTTTTTAGTTTAGATCTTCTGCATCTATTTTTTTGGATTGAAGGTAAACCTTTGGCAGCTGAGTTTTGTAGATCTGGAGAACCAGTTCACAGAAGATCCAATGTATCTTTAAGATCCAATGTATCTGCTTTCTATGGTGGATTCCACTCTCTGCCCATAACCCCATTTTTCCAATCTCTTCCACATCTCTAAATGAAACTAAACTAATATCTCCAAACCTCCTCTATTCCTTTTCTCTGTGACCCTTTCAGCCCTGTCTGATGCTTCTCTCCCTCCTCACAATTCCCTGGCTTCTCCTTGGGGTCCTGGCTCCATTATCACACAGCCAACCAGTCTGCCTAGCTATGGCAAGGCAATGAAGACAATCAGATCCTGCCTCTCCATCCCAAAAGTTGCTTCATCTGGCTACCCAGGCCATAGGTACTCTTCCCGATTCAGAGATAACACCCAGCTCCTCATCTCATGTAAGGATGAAATTAATGTGCTCTTTTGAAGTCAAGGCAAGCATTGATGAGATGTTATGATCTCGAACAAAGCAGGAAGTCTGGTAAATTGCAATCTCAATGAGGTAAATTGCAATCTCAATGAGGTAAATTGTAATCTCAATGAAGAATCCATAATGTTTTAATATTAATGTTAATGTTTTATGTGTCATTCCTAACTCTCACTGTATGTCACTTGCGGGTAGAGCACCAAAGCAAATTCCTTGTATGTGAATACTTGGCCAATAAACTTATTCATTCTCAATTGGTGAAACACATAAGCACATGAAAAGAAATATGTTGTAAGGGAAGAGCATAGATCAAACGTGCATGGATCAAATGGCTTTCTCCTTTGGTGTTTGATGGTATGATTCTCTGATATATGATGAAGAGACATCTTGTCCTTGTTCCATTCGCAATATCGCTGTGAAATGCAGAGTAGAAAAGAGGACTTTTCTCCAGACCATGTTAGTATTTTCCAGACCATCTCTGGAAACTGTGAATATTAGTCTTCTGCAGATCATAGACACAAAATACTGGACTAACTCAGCTGGACAGGCAGCATCGTTGGAGAGAAGGAATGGATGATGTTTCAGGTCGAGACCCTTCTTCAGAATGAAGAAGTGTGAAGTCTGAAGAAGGGTCTCGACCCAAAACGTCACCTGTTCCTTCTCTCCAGAGATGCTGCCGGTCCCGTTGAGCTACTCCACATTGTCTATCTTCGATTTAAACCATCATCTACAGTTCTTTCCTACACTTATGTTAGTCTTCTCTTCTGCGAAGTTATAGGTGGAATAGAGAGAATCCACAAAGGAGATTAGAGTCAAATGATCAAGTTATACAATCTAATTAATGCTCACCCATGTATGGCTTTGTTCCAGCCAAAGCAGTTGCTCTTTCTCCATCTTTAATAATTGTTGCTATGTTGAAATCTGTCAGATGTGCATGACCTGAAAGAGTGTGCTTGCTTAAAAACAGAGGCATCAGACAACACAAACAGCAGAGACAAAAAGAACAGCTTTGCATAGCATTTGCTGTCAGGTGCAAAACATTAGAGCTAAATCCATTAGGAATGCCATTAATGAAGAGACTGGTTGTAAATGCAAATTAGCATATTTTCTAACCTTGCTCATCAAGAAGAATGTTGTCAGGCTTGACATCCCTGCAAAAGAAGCAAAGGTAAATGCACAAATAATGAATATATTTAATGAGCCCTGTCTGTTTTATTTAATTTCTTAAATGAAACTTCTCCGCAGTTCCAAATGTAGTCAAGTTAACCGCCAGACTTCAGTGCTTACTCACAACCAATATTGCTCAATCCTGACCATTATATGACTTCATTATAAAGAGTCTAATATTCTATTTCCATACACAAAATGAACTAATTGTGTAATAACACAATCAGTTAGAAGTTTGAGAAATGGTGTTGAATTTGCAGGAACGTGCATCACAAAGGTTCTTACCATATATAAGGTCATATGTGATAGGAGCAGAATTAGGCCATTCGGCTCATCAAGTCTATTCTGCCATTCAATCATGGCTGATCTATCGCTCCCTCCTAACCCCATTCTCCTATAAGGTCATAAGTGATGGGTATATATATATAGGTATATATATATATATATATATATATATATATATATATATTTATTTTTTTGAAAGGTACAAGCAAGCAGGAGGCTATATGAACAGCTGTTTATATTTGCCAATGACTAAACTAGGTCAGAGCTAATACAGATTCCCTCCGCAAGAGACTTTCACAGAAAGCACAGAAGGAAATGAACAGCATTATAAGTACTAAAGAATTAAAGTGTTAAAGAAGGAACTGCAGATGCTGGAAGATCGAAGGTAGGTACACAAAAATGCTGGAGAAACTCAGCGGGTGCAGCAGCATCTATGGAGCGAAAGAAATAGGTGACGTTTCGGGCCAAAACCCTTCTTCAGACTGATGGTGGGTGGGGGGGGGGGGGGGGGGAGAAGGAAGGAGAAAGGGAGGAGGAGGAGCCCGAGGGCGGGGGGATGGGAGGAGACAGCTCGAGGGTTAAGGAAGGGGAGGAGACAGCAAGGGCTAGCAAAATTGGGAGAATTCAATGTTCATGCCATCCAGACGCAAGCAACCCAGGCGGAATATGAGGTGCTGGTCCTCCAATTTCCGGTGTTGCTCACTCTGGCAATGGAGGAGACCCAGGACAGAGAGGTCGGATTGGGAATGGGAGGGGCAGTTGAAGTGCTGAGCCACCGGGAGATCAGGTAGGTTATTGCGGACTGAGCGGAGGTGTTCGGCAAAACGATTGCCCAACCTCCGCTTAGTCTCCCCGATGTAAATCAGCTGACATCTAGAGCAGCGGATGCAGTGGATGAGGTTGGAGGAGATGCAGGTGAACCTTTGTCGCACCTGGAACGACTGCTTGGGTCCTTGAATGGAGTCGAGGGGGGAGGTGAAGGGACAGGTGTTGCATTTCTTGCGATTGCAACGGAAAGTGCCTGGGGAGGGGGTGGTACGGGAGGGAAGGGAAGAATTGACAAGGGAGTTGCGGAGGGAGCGGTCTTTGCGGAAGGCAGACATAGGGGGAGATGGGAAGATGTGGCGAGTGGTGGGGTCACGTTGGAGGTGGCGGAAATGGCGGAGGATTATTTGTTGTATTTGCCGGCTGGTGGGGTGAAAGGTGAGGATTAGGGGGGCTCTACCCTTGTTGCGAGTGCGGGGATGGGGAGAGAGAGCAGTGTTGCGGGGTATGGACCAGACCCTGGTGCGAGCCTCATCTATGGTGTAGGAGGGGAATCCCCGTTTCCTGAAGAGCGAGGACATTTCCGATGCCCTGGTGTGGAACGTCTAAGTACTACTATCAATTCTTATGCTGATGTCTGTAACATGTGATATTGCAGTAAAAAGGACTGACAAGTTTTTTTTTGGTGGAATCAACTTAAATTAATGCGTCTTTTTCCATCCATTACCTGTGGATAATGTGCTGCCCCTGTAAATAGTCTAATGCCATGGCCATTTCACAGATGTAGAGTTTCACTGCATCCTCTGTAAACTGGACATTTTGTTGAAGGTGATAGCGAAGATCGCCACCCAAGAGGAGGTCAACCACCATGAACATATCCTCTTCATCCTGAAAGGAATACCTAAAGCCAGGTACAAAAATATGACAGCATTTGTCAACAAATAAATTGTTCTACAATAAAGCACACAATTTAAAAGCTTGACCACAGCAGAGTAACAGTATCTGTGCATTCGTATGGTACTGATGCAACATTTTACAAGCAAACATGTTTAAAAACTGTTTAAGAAAGAACTTCTGATGCTGGTAAAATGGAAGGTAGACAAAACTGCTGGAGAAACTCAGCGGGTCAGGCAGCATCTATGGAACGAAGGTGAGGCAGCATCTTCCTTCGCTCCACAGATGCTGCCTCACCCACTGAGGTTTTAAAACTGTGCCCTTTAGAGCAGCTGATGACTGTTTTAATAACTAACTAAAGTCCCTAAAGATACAATGAAACAATGCCATTAAGATGGAAAGAGCGCAGGGAAGATTTATGAGGGTGCTGCCAGGACTCCAAAGTCCGAGCCATGGGGAAAGGTTAGGCAGACTAGGACTTTATTTCTTGGAAGGCAGGAGGCTAAGGGGAGATCTTGTAGTGGTGTATAAAATCATGAGTGGAATAGACATGAGGTGATTGCACAGAGTCTTTTACTCAGGATAGGCAATTCAAGAACCAGAGGACAAAGCTTGAAGATGAGAGGGGAAAGATTTAATGGGAGCCCGAGAGGTGACTTTTTCACTCAGAGGATGGTTGGTAAATGGAATGAAATGAGTAGTTACGTCAACTACTATAACAGCATTTAAAAGCCATTGGGACAGGAATATGGATCGGAGAGGTTTAGAGGGATGTGGGCCAAACACGACAAATGAGTCCAGCTTTGATGTTTGGCATGAATGAGTTGGGCTGAAGGGCCTGTGTCCATCCTGCATGACTATTTGACTAATGAGAAGGGTGCACTAACATCTGACATCTCCTTTTGTAGTCTGTGCAGGCAAGAAAATCTTGTGTATGATTTCCAGCCACCCCAGGCTCCAGGATCACTCCTTTAGAAAAGTTGATTTCACTGATTTTTTTGAGCTGCTTTTTTGGGAAGGCTTTCTCCGGAAACTCCACTGAGCATATCTGCTGGAGGTTTTTATGCATCATCCTACTGTCATTAAAGTAGGACCTCGGCAATTATCCTTTCCACAAGAACTCTTAATATCCATCTTGTAGCAGTCCATTACATAACCACAGTTTGTTTGGATTCATAGAGTTTGAAAATGTGCACAACACTAAACGCTTTTATCCACTTAACAGGTTACCGTTCCATTATTACGTGCATTAAAACATATATTTTGTCTTTAAGAGGGTAATTCATTGGCAATAACCATTTTTGTCAAATTGCATTAACATTTGGGGACAATAATCACAAAACAATCTTGTTAAATACACATAAACGCACAGCTTTTGATATGCAATAAAATTCTGGAATATACTGAGATAATTCCAATTCTCACTGCTTGTGAAATAGCTAGCGACCTTATTTATGACATTTTTCAAAATTTGGAAATCCAGATAAAGTCTAAGACTAGAGGGTACAGTTAGAAATGTCAAAGAATAGAGGGTGCAGCTTTCAGTTCAGAGGGGGAATGTTTAAAGGAGATATCTGGGACACAGTCTTTTTACACAGAGACTGGTGGGTGACTAAAATATGCTGCTAGGAATAGTGGTCGAGGCAAATACGATAGTGGTATTTAAGAGGATTTTAGCTAGGTACGTGGATATTCAGGGCATTGAGGGATATGGATCACGTGCAGGCAGAGAATAGTTCATCTTGGCATCTTGTTCAGCATATTCATCGTGTGCCAAAGGCCCTGTACCTGAGCTCTACTGTTCTATGTTCAATTTGGTGTGAAAGACATAATTCAACTAATCCCCTTAATCTTAGCCACCAGAAAAAGAGTGGCTGATAAAGGAAGGAGATTATGTAGAAGAAATGAAATGTCAGACTGGAGGATGCTGAGAGGAGTTCTGCATATATTATTTCTTCAATTCTTCTGTAGGTAAATACCAAGATGCTCAAATTAACTGATGAAACAAAAACAGTGCACTAAAAATAACAAAAATAAGATTCATATCATTTGCTCATTGAGACACAGAGGCAGCAAATAAATCAATAAGGAAAAACAAAAATTAGATATGGATGAAAAATGGTGAAGCTTATATGTATATAATGAAGGAAATTGGATTTTTGCAGGAAGGCAGAAAGTAATCTACAAACAATGGTACATGGATTAACATTAATCTCTGAATGGCTTTGCAAGCTATTTAAAATAGCTAGTGGATTGATAGAATATAATAAAACAAGGCAAACTCACTTGTTTATTTTATGAATAGGATGAGGTGAACAGATGGGGCTATTGTGTAGTCAGTCAATCATTCAATCACACCTCCGGTCAATTAGGCTCCACACTGGACAAACTACCCTTTTCAATTTGCTAATTGTTTACAATACCTTGGTTACATAGCATTTAGAGTACATTGTGCAGGGAAGAACTGCAGATGTTGGTTTAAACCGAAGATAGACACAAAAAGCTGGAGTGCCTCAGCGGGCCAGACAGCATCTCTAGAGAGAAGGAATAGGTGATGTTTTGGGTCGAGAACCTTCTTTAGGCTGAGTCAGGGGAAAGAAAAACAAGGGATATAGACGGTGATATAGAGAGATATAGAACAAATGAATAAAAGATATGCAAAAAAGTAACGATGATAAAGGAAATATGCTATTGTTAGCTGTGGGCTGGATGAAAATGAGTAACAATGATACTCAACAAGAATACTTTTAAACTAGTACAATGACTTGGGTGGGGGAGGGATGGAGAGAGAGTGGTTGAAAGGGTTACTTGAAGTTAGAGAAATCAATATTCATACCGCTGGGTTGTAAGCTGGGTTGCAATATGAGGTGCTGTTCCACCATTTTGCGTTTGGCCTCACTAATGTAAAATACATTATTTGGTTACCATCAGCACAAATAATAATGGAGTTGGATTTAAAAGATGACATAAAGTAGAAACTGGGAGAACTAATAAACAGATAATTGCCAACATAAGACAATGGGGTCAGTTGTGACAACGAGAAATATATACCTCAAGATTATGACAATAGAGATTCCTAAATTCCCTCTTACTATATGATAGGGTATGAGTATATGAGGATATCCTATACACAAAGGATATATCTTATCCTTACAATACATAGCATTTAGAGTACTTAGATGAGATATATCTTATCCTTTATTATCTTTATCCTTCGAAAAAAGCCTTCGTTTTGAAATGACATCAAAATCTACAGCAGTTGACTGCTATCAAAGTCAACAAATAACTACGACCAGAGACGTATGAAACAACTCAAAAAAGCTTGAATAATTTTAAGATAATAAAGCAAACTTTTTGTCAAATAAATTCTTCCAATCCCATTCTGTCTCCGGGAGCTTCGGCTGTGGGGCCCACTAGGAGCTACTGCTGGGTGGAGTACAAGCGCTGAAGAGGTCCTGGCAAGCAGAGGGACATCGGGTGGCGGGACGACCGAAATAGAGGTGACGGCAGCAAAGGGCCTTTGTGGCCAGCTGTAGCTGGGACTGTGAAATGACACCAAAATGGCGACTTTTGCACATAGACTCAGTGGACTGTTCTGTACATTCTGTACATTCTGCACTCTGCCATTCAATCATTGCTGATCTCTGTCTCCTAATCCTATTTTCCTGCCTTCTCCCCATAATCCTTGACACGTGTTCGAATCAAGAATTTGTCCATCTCTGCCTTAGAAATATCCACTGACTTGGCCTCCGCAGCCTTCTGTGGCAATGAGTTCCACAGATTGACTACCCTCTGACTAAAGAAGTTCTTCCTCACCTCCTTTCTAAAAGAGACCCCTTTAATTCTGAGGCTTGACATCTGGTCCAAGACTAGGGTTGCCAACTTTCTCACTCCCAAATAAGGGACAAAAAGTCAAAATAAGGGACAAATTACCCGACGCCAATCCTGACTCGGCCTTGGCTGGGTGAATGATGAGTTGGCCCGGGTGCTAGACTGCACACAAAGCCCAGCCGGCGGGCCAGCTGAGGAATTTTGGCCCATGCGACGTCGTGCACAAAGTCCGGCACCCCATCCAACTCATGAACCGATGATCGGCCAAGAGAATGAGGGGTGGTGGTGTTGGCGATAAGCAAAGGTCCGAAGGTCAGACAGCTGGTCGGGCTGCCGACCGATGGGGCCACGGGTGAGGCGGTGCTGCTGCACTCCATAGGCTGCACAACGTCAGGACAGTGGAAACATCCTTTCCACATCCACTCTATTTATGCCTTTCATTATTCTGTAGGTTTTAATGAGGTTCCCCCTCAACCTTCTAAACTCCAGTAGAGTCCCAGTGCTGTCAAATGCTCATCATATGCAAACCCACTCATTCCTGGAATAATTCTTGTAAACCTCCTCTGGACCTTCTCCAGAACCAGCACATCCTTCCTCAGATATGCGGCCCAAATTTGCTCACAGTTCTCCAAATGGAGCCTGACCAGCGCATTCTAGACCCTTAGCATTACATCTCTGTTTTTGTATTCCAGTCCTCTTGATATAAATGCTAGCATTAAATTTGCCTTCCTTACTACCAATTTGACATTCAAATTAACTTTTTGGGAGTCCTGCACCAGCACTCCCAAGTCTCTTTGCATCAATTTCTGGATTCTCTATCCATAAAACCATATATTCTCTATCCATTTAGAAAATAATCTGCGCTTTTATCCTTATTACCAAAATGCATGACTCCGCACTTTGCTATACTGAATGTCATCTGCCACTTCTCTGCCCACTCTCCGAACCTGTCTAAGTCTTTCTGCAGAGTCCTTGCTTCCTTTGTACTGCCTGATCCTTCTCCTATCTTGGCCACAAAGACTTTAATCCCCTTATCCAAATCATTATTATACGACGTGAAGAGACACGGCCCCAGCACCGACCCTTGCGGAACTCCACTCATCATTGGCAGCCAACGTGAAAAGGCACCTTATGTTGCAACTCTTTGCCTTTGCCATCCAGCCAACCCGCTATCCATGTTAGTATGTGTAGGAAGGAACTGCAGATGCTGGTTTAACGCAAAGATAGACACACAATGTTGGACATTTCGGGTTGAGACCCTTCTTCAGACAGTCTGAAGAAGAGTTTCAACTCAAAATGTCACCCATTCTTTCTCTCCAGAGATGCTGCCTGTCCCGCTGAGTTACTCCAGCATCCGTGCTAGTATCTTCCCTTTAACACCGTGGGCTTGCTGATCTGTATGCAGAAAACGTATTTCACTGTACCTGGGTACACGTGATAATAACAAAACCATTGAACATTGGTGATAGAAATGTATTTGAATACATTAAGATTAAGTAAGGGAAAAATCAGTTACTGACACTTTTTCAATCCAAGCTGATGCATGGGAATGTCAACCAAAGTTGAGGGTCCAAATAAAGAGTGCACCCTGCCCCTCAGCTCAGCATGACTGAGCTCCAGTATTGGACTCAGCATCAAGTCCAGCAGCAAAGCTGTTGTTCAGATCTGTCATTGACACAAGTCCAGTTCACCTCTGCCTTCTACGATGCAAAGAACAGGAGCAGAAGTTAGAGGTGAGCTGACTTATTTCTTGGCTGAACTGCTGTCAAACGGAAGGACAGATTGGGACATAATCAGAGGGTTTATAGAGTCCTAGAGTCATAGTCATACAGCGAGAAAACAGGACTTTCGGACCAATTAGCCCACACAGGCCAATGTGAAGGCAAATGGGGTATTAGCCCAGCGTGCCAACTACGAGTTATAAAGTCATAGAGTGATTACTATTAAACATGTCCCCCTTCACCTTAAACATGTGTCCTCTGGTCCTCGATTCACCTACTCTGGGCAAGAAACTGTGTGTCTACCCGATCTAATCCTCTCACTACCCACAGCATAGTGGCAGTACATACACCAGAAGTATTGTAGCAGTTCAAGAAAGTATCTCGCCATTACCTTCTTAAAGGGTAATTAAGGACGGGCAATAAATGCCACCAATGCTCACATCCTGAAATAGGCATTGATAGATTTGTATTATAATTTTCCTCCTGCCGTTCACAATCAAATTCAAGATAGAATATCATATATGCTTTCAGTACCAGACTGCATAATCTAGTAAACTTGCTTCTGAACTCATTATTTAAAGACTACATTCCACTGATTCCAGCTTGTCGACAATAGGCTGTTGCCATTCATTTGACTTTCAATTATTATTTTATCATTATCGGAAAAAGCTGAAACATATTTTACAAATATTTGTAATCTACCATATATTATTAAAATGGATACGCATTACTCTCACTTCATTACATTGTTTATATGGCCTAGTCTCCAGAAGTGCAAAAAAACACATCTGGATCAAACTAAAACAATAAATCTTTAAATGCAGAATAATAACATGAACCATCTGCAAACACTTGGCAGACCGTGATTTTTCAGCATTAGCATAACATTACAACCGCCTGCCAAAAATGATCCATGCATACTTGATAACCCACTAAAGTGATGCATAGTCATTTTATTATGCTTTATACAATTCACACAATTAAATATTTCACAAACATTTTTCTCCTATTGCAGTGAGCCGAATTTCCCCTAGGAATTTGCCTATGGATTCAACAGCAGAGGCTTGACTCTGGAGCAAAAATGCATCTGATCACTTCAGAAAGGCAGCATCTGAGAGGGTAAAGGAATTGAGACCTCATATTGAGACACTGAATGGGGAGGGAAGATTGCCAGTGTAAAGAGGCCAAGGGTGATAGGTAGATAGGGTTGCCAACTGTCCCGTATTAGCCGGGATATCCTGTTTGTCCCATACAGGACCGCCCTTGTCCCGTATTTGACTACCTACTGCTCGGGTCGAGGGGACTGTCGGTTCGGAGCGCCGCGTCCGGCCCTGCTTCACCCGTCCCGACGTAGTGCATCTCATGGAGTGCAGCAGCAGCGTCCCGCCCGTGGCCCCGTCGGTCGGCAGCACGGCCAGCTGTGTGTCCTTTGGACCTACGCATTCCTCCCGCACCACCACCCCTCCTTCTCATGGCCGATCATCGGTTCATGAGTTGGATGGGGTGCTGGACTTTGTGTACAGCAGAATACAAAGCCCAGCCGGCGGGCCAGTTGAGGAATTTGGCCTGGGCGCCGGACTTTGCACGCGACGTTGCACGCAAAGTCCGGTGCCCAGGCCAACTCAGCATTCACCCAGCCACGGCCGATTTGGTCATCTAATTGCCCCAGACTTGGTGACTTGGTTGATGCCCTGTCACTTTCCGTGCATCAGTTGCACGTCTGGTTTGTCGAAAAGATCAAAATTGAAAATTTGAAGTACGGTTTCTACCGAATGTGTATCGCTTTTGCACCATCGTAAAGCCGTGGGGAATTTATGCCCACAAGGTATAGGCTTAAGATGTTAGAGGAGAGCTTTAAGAGGGATCTCATGTGTAACTTTTTCACTCGGAGGATGATCTACATTTTGAATGAACTGCCAGAAGAAGCTGTAGAAGCAGATACAATTATGATGTTTAAAAGTAATCTGGACAAATAAATGGATAGAATGGGTGTAGTAACATAGAAACATAGAAAATAGGCGCAGGGAGGCCATTCAGCCCTTCGAGCCTGCACCGCCATTCAATATGAGCTGCTGATCATCCAACTCAGTATCCTGTACCTGCCTTCTCTCATTACCCCCTGATCCCTTTAGCCACAAGGGCCACATCTAACTCCCTCTTAAATATAGCCAATTAACTGGCATCAACTATCTTCTGTGGCAGAGAATTCCGCAGATTCACCTCTCTCTGCGTGGCAAATATTTTTCTCATCTTGGTCCTAAATGACTTCCCCTTTATCGTTAACTACCTAAACTACCCTCAACTACCTTCTATGGCAGGGAGTTCCAGAGATTCATCACTCTCTGTGTAAAAAATGTTTTTCTCATCTCAGTCCTAAAAGATTTCCCCTTTATCCTTAAACTGTGACCCCCTTGTTCTGGACTTCCCCAACATCGGGAACAATCTTCCTGCATCTAGCCTGTCCAACCCCTTAAGAATTTTGTATGTTTCTATAGCGAGTACAAGCCGAGTCTATCCAGCCTTTCTTCATATGAAAGTCCTGACATCCCAAGAATCAGTCTGGTGAACCTTCTCTGTACTCCCTCTATGGCAAGAATGTACTTCCTCAGATTAGGAGACCAAAACTGCACGCAATACTCCAGGTGTGGTCTCACCAAGACCCTGTACAACTGCAGTAGAACCTCCCTGCTCCTATACTCAAATCCTTTTGCTATGAAAGCTAACATACCATTCGCTTTCTTCACTGCCTGCTGCAACTGCATGCCTACTTTCAATGACTGGTGTACCATGACACTCATGACTCATTGCATCTCCCCTTTACCTAATCGGCCACCATTCAGGTATAAGTCTACTTTCCTGTTTTTGCCACCAAAGTTGATAACCTCACATTTATCCACATTATACTGCATCTGCCATGCATTTGCCCACTCACCCAGCCTATCCAAGTCATCTTGCAGCCTCCTAGCATCCTCCTCAGCTAACACTGCCCACCAGCTTTGTGTCATCCGCAAACTTGGAGATGTCGCATTCAATTCCCTCGTCCAAATCATTAATATATATTATAAATAGCTGGGATCCCAGCACTGAGCCTTGCGGTACCCCACTAGTCACTGCCTGCCATTGTGAAAAGGACCCGTTAACTCCTACTCTTTGCTTCCTGTCTGCCAGCCAGTTCTCTATCCACATCAATACTGAACCCCCAATACCGCGTGCTTTAAGTTTGTATACTAATCTGTGTAGAGGACTACAGGACAAATAAAGGCAAATGTGTGTCACCTTAGAGCTAGAGTCATGGAGTCATACAGCATGGAAACAGGCCCTTCAGCCCAACTTGCCTACACTAATCCACAAGTCCCATGTGCGCTAGTCCCACCTGCCTGTGTTTGGCACATATTCCTCTCAGCCTATCCGATCCATGTATCTCCCTAAATGTTTCTTAAACATTGTGATGGTCCCTGCCTCAACTATCTCCATCGGCATTTCATTCCATACACTCACCACCTGTTGTGTAAAAAAGTTACTCCTCAGACTCCTATTAAATCTTTCCCCGCTCACCTTAAACCTATGTCCTCTGGCTCTCGATTCCCCAACTCTGGAGAAGTGACTGCGTTCACCGGATCTATTCCTCACATGATTTTGTACACCTCTATAAGTCACCCCTCATCCTCCTGCGCTCCAAGGAATAGTGTCTTAGCCTGCTCAACCTCTCCCTATAGCTCAGTCCCCCAATCCCTGGCATTATCCTCATCTTGTCTCCACCCTTTCCAGCTTGACAACATCTTTCCTATAACATGGTGCCTAAAACTGAACACAATGCTCTAAATGTGGCCACACCCATGTCTTATATAACTATGACATGACCTCCCAACTTCTACATTCAATACTGACTGATGAAGGCCAATGTGCCAAAAGCCTTTTTGACTACCTGTGATACCACTTTCAAGGAAACTGGTCAACATGGATGAGGTGGGCTGAAGGGCCTGTTTCCATGCTGTATAGCTGACTCTGTAAGCCTAGCCTCTCTGAATGTCTCTTACAACTTTTAAGCTTGCTGGCTGCAGTGACATAAAATTGATTAACAGACATATTAATTTATGCCAATTGAATGGTTAAATGATTTGGCATTGAATTGGATTGGAATAATAAACATCAGAACTAAATGCTCTCAACATTGGCCAAACATTCTTAGAAGGCTGGAAAATGATTAGGATGCAAATATCAGCAATACTTACATATTAAAAGAATGACACAAAAAGGTCACGCAGATATCGAACCCGGCGTTTGGAAGCCGCGGTCACGTGACTCGGGAGGGGACGCTTGTTTTGCCCGGTTTTTCACTTGCGCGCATTAGTTCAGTGCTGACCACCGTTGTGGGCAGACGTGTCGGGAGAACCTGTATACTGGATATCGACCTTTTGAATAAAGATCTGTTGAAAACTCCAGTAGTCGTTTCTCAGACCACTAAAACCTATTCCTTTTTTCCAGAGATGCCGTCTGACCCACTGAGTTACTCCAGCTTTTTCTGTCTATCTTTGGTTTAAACCAGCATCTACAGTTCCTTCCTACAAGTGAATATTAATAAGTCTGGAGTACCAATACCGCAATTTAAAAAAAATAAGATTATTTCCCCGTTTGATTTGCTGTCACTCTTTTCAAAAGCTCAGATAAATGTCAACAAAACTACAGGTTGACTAAACAATGACCTAGTTAGTGTTGACAGTTATTATGGCCGGGTTACCACATATGTTAGACACAAAAGCTGGAGTAACTCAGCGAGTCAGGCAGCATCCCTGGAGAAAAGGAATAGGTGACGTTTCTGGTCCAGACCCTTCCTCAGTCTGAAGACCCTTCCTCGATCCGAAACATCATATTTCTTTTGACCAGAGATGCCTCCTGACCCGCTGAGTTACTCCAGCTTTTTGTGTCTGTCTTCGGTTTAAACCAGCACCTGCAGTTCCTTCTTACACATTACAACATATGTTATTAGCTACAGGACTCAATTTACAATCAAGAATGTAATTTAGAGCCCATGTTCCAACTCTCAGATGTTTGCTTGACCACTTCCTAGAAGGTCCAATTGCCTGAAATGTCTTTCTGACAAAGAGACTGTAAAAGCTGGTGCAGAACGGCACCTTCAGTGCATTAAACTTCCTCTTACTGAATCATTGTTGAAAACCCCAGAGAGACCAACTACAACATGTGGACTACAAACTTTGATGACTGTAACCTTATATCTGGCCCAACTTTTTCTATTTCCTGAATGTTTGATCTATCATCCTTATTATACCTAATTTTTTTCTCTTCTCCTGTTATGTACTATGTTTACATATTCTGTTGTGCTGCAGCAAGCAAGAATTTCATTATCCTATCTGGGAAATATGACAATAAAACACTCTTGACTCTCTTCTGTCCACTTACGACTGCAATTATTATTTTTTCCTTCATGTGCACTTCAGTAATCTTTTAAGACTATTTTATAATCTTTCTTGGGTATTGGCCTTGCATTACTTTAGGAAATTGACAAACCAGATATTATCGTTTGAAACTTTAATCAATAGTTCATGCTTCAAAAACATTTATTTTCCAGACAACCTTTGAGACTTCAGTTCAGTTCATGAACCAGCTACTATTTGAACAGTTGTGCCAGGAAGTCGAGATGCAGCTTAAAACCTCAGGTTAGGCAGCATTTAGAGTATCGCCTGCAACTCTGGTTGCCCCGTTACAGGAGGGATGTGGAGGCTTTGGAGAGGGTGCAGAGGAGATTTACCAGAATGCTGTGTGAATTAAAGTGTTTCAGTTAAGGAGAGGTTGGGTAAACTTGGATTGTTTTCTCTGGAACGACAGAGGTTGAGGGGAGACATTAGAAGTATATGAAATTATGAAAAATATAGATAGGGTAGACAGTTAGAACCTTTTTCCCCAGGTGCAAATGTCCAACACTAGAGGGCGTAGTTATAAGGTGAGAGGGTCAATGTTTAATGGACATGCAGGGCAAGTCTTTATCACACTGAAAGTAGTGGGGGCCTGAAAAGTATGGTGGTGGAGGCAGATATGAGAATGGTGTTTTACAGGCTTTTAGATGAGCAACTGGAAGTGAAAGGAATAGAGTGATGTGAATCATGTACAGGCAGATGAGATCAGTTTAAATTGATATCATATCTGGCATGAACATTGAGAGCCAAAGGGTCCATTCCTGTGCTGTACTGTTCTATGTGCCCTGTGAAATCCCAGCTAAAATTACTTGCTACCAGCTGTTGCCTCCAATGTCTGTAATCTGCACTGTGGCAATGAGCTGGCAACTTCAGGAAAGGAGGTGGTATACTGATTTTTGTTTAAAAAGGGTACTCATTGCAGCTTATCTGGCTTACATCCTGACAATTAGATGACCATCAAGTAAGCCAAGGAAAACAGAAGACCCTTAATAAACAGGCTTTGCTTGATACTAATTGGAAATAAGGTGGAATTTCATAATCAGAATCAGCTATTTCAATTACTAACAAGGTCAATAAAATCTTTCCCAATTTACACTAAATCTCCAGCCAATGCCACGAACAGTGTATATCAGAAGATTATCCCTTCCTTCAGCAGAGATTATATTGTGTGTATTAAAATGTTCTGGAATTGGCCCACTTCTGTGTGTGGTGTTATGAGCAACTGTGTACAAAAATGCAAATCTGCTATTTTCCCTGCATGAGAGTGCATTGTGTTGTGCATACATAATCAAAGCTCAATGAATATATTCTGCGTCGTGGGTCTTGCAGTCGAAATAAATGGCTCTGAGCAGTGTCTGGATAATTGGGCTCTACCTCCCACCTTGCTGAGGTCTGGTATAAAACTTGAGCTTTTCTCAACATTGACTAACAATTCACTTCCAGCAGTTATTTAAGTAATTTGATCATTATCAAAGGCAAGGCGCAGAGGGACAGCAACTGAGACTTGCAGTTTTAAGGCACAATCTAAACAGGTCTCACCCATGTAGTTGAGGGAGGCACTCTCCCGACATTTACAATACATTTGGAAGGTAACATGCATAGGGAACGTTCAGAGGGATATGGGTCAAACGCGGGAAATGGGATTGGCGTAGATGGGCATCTTGGCCACGTGGACGAGTTAGGCCGAAGGGCCTGTTTCCATGCTGTTTGATTTCATGTGCAGAATCTTTTCTCCTTGACAGGTTATTTTCATCTGAGCATCCTTACCTTTGCATAGCTCCAGAGCTGTTTCCCATTGCAGTTCTGCATTTCAATATACCTCGCCACACATAAAATCATTCCTTCTGCCTAATGAGCAAAAGGTCCTAAAGTCATGAGGAATAGAAGTAGAATTAGGCCATTCGCCCCATCAAGTTTACTCCGCAATTCAATCATGGCTGATCTGTCTCTCCCTCCTAACCCCATTCTCCTGCCCTCTCCCCATAACCTCCGACACCTGTACTAATCAAGAATCTATCTATCTCTACCTTAAAAATATCCACTGATGGCCTCTACAGCCTTCTGTGGCAAAGAATTCCACAGATTCACCACCCTCTGTCTAAAGAAATGTCTCTTCATCTCCTTCCGAAAAGAACGTCCTTTAATTCTGAGGCTATTACCACTATTCTAGACTCTCCCACTAATGGAAACATCCTCTTTGTATCCACTCTATCCAAGCTTTTCACTATTCTGTATGTTTCAATGGTTCCCCCTTATTCTTCTAAACTCCAGTGAGTACAGGCTCAGTGCCGACAAAAAACGCTCATCATAGGTTAACCTACTCATTCCTGGGGTCATTCTTGTAAACCTCCTCTGGACCCTCTCCAGAGCCAGCGCATTCGTTTCAGCTACAAGGAGAGGTTGGGTAAACTTGGATTGTGTGTGTGTGTGTGTGCGTGCGTGCATGCGTGTGTGTGTGTGTGTGTGTGTGTGTGTGTGTATCGGAATATACCATAATATATATTACACACACACACACGCGTGTGTCAATCACCACGATGAAGGTACTGTCCCTTCCAGGGGGTGGGGGGGGGGGGGGGGGAAAGGGGGGGGGGGTGCAGGACTCTAAAACCCCAGATGCCTGGACGTGAGTCAGTCACTCTGGAAGATCACGAGGGAGAGGCCACAACTGTCATTCTAAGCTGTGAATCAACTGAACTGTGAGTCTGCAATGTACTTACAATAAATGATTTGTTAGCCCTTAATGACAATGCAATGAGTTGTTTGGCAATTTGGTGGCCTGCACTCTGCTTGAAATGCTATGAAATTGAATTTGGTGGCCTGCACTCTGCTTGAAATGCCATGAAATAGAGTTGGTGGCCTGCACTCCTCTTGAATTGCCATGAAGTTGAGTTTGGTGGCCTGCATTCTACTTGAAATGCTATGAGATTGAATTTGGTGGCATGCACCCTGCTTGAAATGCTATGAAATTGAGTTTGGTGGCCTGCACTCTGCTTGAAATGCTATGACATTAGGTTGGTGGCCTGCACTTTGCTTGAAATGTTATGAAATTGAAATTGGTGGCCTGAAATCTGCTTGAAATGCTAAGGAATTGATTTTGGTGGCCTGCACTCTGCTTGAAATGCTATGAAATTGCATTTAGTGGCCTGCACTCTGCTTGAAATGTTATGAAATAGAAATTGGTGGCCTGCACTCTGCTTGAAATGCCATGAAATTGAGTTTGGTGGCCTACATCTGCTTGAAAATTCAAGGAATAGCCGTGAATGAACTGCCAGCCCACCAGTCCCGAGTGATTGATCTGCCAGCCCTGAGTGACTGAGCTGCCAGCCCACCAGCCCTGAGTGACTGAGCTGCTAGCCCACCAGCCCTGAGTGACAGCTGCCAGCCCACCAGCCCTGAGTGACTGCCAGCCCACCAGTACTGAGTGACTGAGCTGCCAGCCCACCAGGCCTGAGTGACTGAGCTGCCAGCCCAAAAATCCATTCAGCCCACAATGTCCATACTAGCCCTCTGGAAACCAGTCCCTTCAGCCAACAACACCCATACTAGCGCTCCAGAAATCCCCCCCCCCCCCCCCCCCCCCCCCCACCCCACCCGCCACCATTATTGGCATTGGAGGAGAGGTGGAATATTGCGTTGGTGAAGCAGCCATCCCGTGTGAACAG
This sequence comes from Leucoraja erinaceus, assembly GCF_028641065.1. Lineage (NCBI taxonomy): Eukaryota > Metazoa > Chordata > Chondrichthyes > Rajiformes > Rajidae > Leucoraja > Leucoraja erinaceus. The sequence goes on along the minus strand of NC_073391.1, from coordinate 9,393,148 downwards.
GGTCCCCAACGGGTCCCACTTAGTCCAATGTGTCACTTAGTCCAGTATAGTCAGAGACTTAGTCCAGTATAGCCAGAATATACTATAATAACTAACACACACACACACACACACACACACACACACACACACACACAGTATAGCAGCACAAGCCATAAAGCAGTCATGGTATTCAGGTGATGTAGATAGTATGTGTGGCATTGATTTTGTGTGCATCCAAGTGAATCTTGCCATTTTGTGCAAGTGCTTCTCATCAAGATCGGAAGCTGCACAGAATTTATTGTCACTGTATTAATCATGTTCCCAACAACAGACCTAATTCTGCCTGACCCAATGCCATGTAAAATTAATGAGGCCATCTCAGGCACACACGAGGGGTTGGCCACCAGAGTTATGCAAGTAAAACGTTTTCAGTTTTTTTCCATCTCACTGAACCAAAAAATAACTTAATGATGGCTGGAGGCAAGGTAAAGAAGATGGCAAATCTTCACTTGGGTTTCAATCGAATGGTGTAATCAAATAAAGGAGACTAGTGATTCGCGATACACAAAAAGCTGGAGTAACTCAGCGGGACAGGCAGCATCTCTGGAGAAAAGGAATAGGTCATGTTTCAGGTCGAGACCCTTCTTCAGACTGTCAGTGGATAGTATATCTCCTGTGATGGAGACGGTGAGATCAAGAAAGGCCAAGTAAATTTGAGCAACTCAGCGAGACAGGCAACATCTCCAGAGAGAAGGAATAGGTGATGTTTCAGGTCAAGACTCTTCTTCACACTGAGAGTCAGGGGAAAGGGAAACAAGAGATATAGACGGTGATATAGAGAGATATAGAACAAATGAATGAAAGATATGCAAAAAGTTATGATGATAAAGTAAACAGGCCATTGTTAGCTGTGGCCTAAGTGATTCGAAAGTTCATTGTCAATGATGCGACAGTGAACCAAGCAGCTACCCCAATGGATTTTATGCATTTCCAAAGAGAGACGCCCTCATTCTTCAAGGAATGGGGGTTCCCCCTCCCATCATAGATGAGGCCCTACCTCATGTTTCCTCGATACCCCACAGCTCCGCCCTTGCTCCCCCTAGTCGCAACAGAGACAGAGTCCCCCTACTCCACACCTTCCATCCCATCAGCCGTCGCATACAACACATAATACTCTGAATTTTCCACCACCTCCAACGGAATCCCACTGCTAGCCACATTTCCCCATCTCCACCCCTTTCCGCCTTCCGCACAGACCGTTCGCTCCGCAAATCCCTGGTTAACTTATCCCTTCCCACCCAAATTCAAGATTCAAGATTCAAGATTCAATTTAATTGTCATTTGGACCCCTTGAGGTCCAAACGAAATGCCGTTTCTGCAGCCATACATTACAAACAAATAGACCCAAGACACAACATAATTTACATAAACATCCATCACATCACTGTGATGTTAGGCCAAAAAAACTTATCTCTCCACTGCACTCTCCCCCCCCCCCCGATGTCAGAGTCAAAGTCAAAGCCCCCGGTTGGCGATGGCGATTGTCCCGCGGCCATTAAAGCCACGCCGGGTGATGCAAGGTCGCACACCGGGTCTTGGAGTTAGAGCCCCCGGCGTGCGCTCGCAGAGTCCCGCGGCCATTCCAAGCCGCGCGGGGCAGTGCTGTAGGCCCCGCTCCAGGAGCTCTTCGACCCCGCAACTCGGGCGGGAGAAGTCGCCGTTGCGAGAGCCCTGAAAAGCGGTCTCCCTCCAGGGACCCGTGGGCTCCTGGTGCCGCCGTCCGCCAGACCCGCAGTTGCAGCCTCCGAATCTCCGGAGGTCGGGCCGCAGCAGCAGCAGCGCTCCACCACCGCTCCACCCGCTCTGGACTCGGCCAGCTCCGCGACGGTGACGGTGAGTCGTCGGCACCAGAGTCCCCGGCTTCTTCTGTTGGAGGCCGCTCCTCGTTGCAGCCCCAACGACAACGGAGACCCGACAAGAAAAGGTCGGGTCTCCCGTGCAGGGAGAGATTTAAAAGTTACCCCCCCCCTCCCACCCCACCCCCCCCACACACACATCCCAACAAAAAATAACAAAAACTACATAGAAACATAGACAAAAAATAATAAAAACACGGACGGGCTGCAGAGGCCGCTGCTGACGAGAGTCACGCCGCCTACCGGGTCTCCCCCTTCCAAGGTACCTTCCCCTGAAAACACAGAAGATGCAACACCTGTCGCTATACCTCCTCCCTCGACTATCCGACAGTCCTTTCAGGTTAGGCAAAGGTTCACTTGCACCTCCTCCAACCTCATCTACTGTACCCGTTGTTCAAGATGTGGACTCTTATACATTGGTGCCCAAACGCAGACTGGGCGATCATTTCGCAGAACACCTTCGCTCAGCCCACCTGAACCCATTTGATCTCCTGGTTGCTGGACACGTTAATTCTCCTTCCCATTCCTACACAGACCTTTCTGTCCTTGGTCTCACCCATTGTCAGAGTGAGGCTAAACGCAAATTGGATAAACAGCATCTCATATTTCACTTGGGCAGCTTACAGACCAGTGGTATGAACATTGATTTCTCTCACTTCAGGTAGCCCAGCATTCCCTCTCTCTATCTCTCCCCAACCCAAGTCGCACTAGCTTCTCATTTCCACCCTACAAACAGCCAACAATGGCCTGTTTCCTTTATCGTCGTTACTTTTTTGCACATCTATCATTGTTCTTTATCTCTCCGCATCACCGTCGATCTCTCTTGTTTCCCTTATCCCTAACCAGTCTGAAGAAGGGTCACCCATTCCTTCTCTCCTGAGATGCCGCCTGTCCCGCTGAGTTACTACCGCATTTTGTGTCTATCTTCAATCACAACTATATTGGTGGGTCTGGGCTCATATATAGATCAGTCTTGATGAGGAACAGATTTCCTCTGCATGCGGACATTACTCAACCAGGCAGGTATTGATAACATTTCAGTAGTTTTGTGGTTACCTTTACTGTGATCAGTTTCTATTTCATAAAATCTGTAGTTATTTAATTAACTGAATTTAAATTCTAGAGTGACCGAGGTTGGATTCAAATCCATGTCTCTGGCTCAATGGTCCAGAATGCCGTGTGAATGAAAGGGTTTCAGCTACATGGAGAGGTTGAATAAACTTGGATGTTTTTCTCTGGAACATCGGAGGGTGAGGGGATAGAAGTATATAAAATTATAAAAGGTATAGAAGACATCTTCTTCCCTGCCGTGCGCTGGGGCAGCAGGGCGAAGACCGCGGACACCAATAGGATTAACAAACTCATCAGGAAGACTGGGAGTGGAGTTGGATTCGTGGGAGGTGGTCATGGAGGGGAGGATGCTCCTCAAACTGCAGAGCATCCTGGACAATACAGCTCACCCCCTCCATGACACACTGGTCAACCTGAGGAGTACCTTCAGCAACAGACTGGTTCCACCAAGGTGCAGCACAGAACGCCACAGGGAAGAAGGATCTTCTATCAAACTGTACAACTCCTCCCTCTTCTGTCGTGGGGTAGACTGACTCCTCTCACCCCCCTCTCACCCCCGACTTTTCCCCAATCTCTGCAAAACCCCAATCATTTCCACGTGTCACTTTAATTTCATGTTTCACATATTTTGTGTTTTATGATAGTTGGTAGATCAATTTCCCTCCTGGGATAAATAAAGTCCTATCGTATTGTATCGTAGATAGGGTAGTCAGTTGGAATCGTTTTCCCCAGGCAGATACAAGGACTTACAGTAATACAGTAACTCAACCATTATGTACCTGTACCTGTTAAGGTGATGTTCTTGAAGAGAAGCTATAGCAGGATAATAAAGGGGCATATTACGCATCCAAGCAATGGGAAGTGAAGCACATTTGGCATCATTTTGATATGAGCAGAGCAGGTGGTGGAAAATATATCCAAGAAAGGAGATATCAATCAAAAAAATGTGTTGTCGCACTTGAGTTAAAGCCATAATGATTCTGAAACAGCTTAGATTGGTGCGACCTCTCCCGGCGTCGGGCCCAGAGCTTCATCAGCGGGCACAGCGTGGACTTTCCATCGTGGAGCAGGGTGATTCCCTTGCCAGGGATCGCCAGAAGAAGTGCGCCGATCGCTGGCCCACGGACTATAACATCCTGAAGCCACGGTCTGCGGAGCTTCTAGCCGCAGGCACGGCGTGGACTTTCCATCGCGGAGTCTGGGATCCCTTGCCGGGGATCGCCGGAGAAGAGCTCCGACTGCCGGTCTGCGGCCTATAACAACGTGAAGCCCCGGTCTCCAGTAGGAAGCGGCCGATTCGGGACCTACAAGCCGTGGAGTGTCCATCTGTACCAGCGTCAGAGTTTCGAGCATCCCAACGAGGGGGCCTGTACATCGCGCCGTCCGTAGCGGCGACTGCGGAAAGTTCATGAGGCCCCGACCACGGATGAACAAAAGAGGAGGGCTGATTAAACGTTATAGACTTCCACCACGATGAAGAATGTTGTGTATTGTGCTCTTTTTGATTGTGTGGCTGCATGGTAAATCAAATTACACTAATAGGTGCATGTGGCAATAAATGTGAATTGAACTACACAAGTCCCACCTGCCCGCATTTGGCCCGTATCCCTCCAAACCTGACCTATCCATGCACCTGACTAACTGTTTCTTAAATGTTGGAAATGTTGCCTCAACTACTTGTTCCATACATCCAGCACCCTTTGTGTGAAAAAGTTCCCCTTCAAGATTCCTATTAAATCTTTTCCCCTTCACCGTAAACCTACAGTACGTCCTCTAATCCTTGAGTCACCTACTCTTTGGTTTCCTCCTACATTCCATAGATGTATAGGTTTGTAGGTTAATTGGCTTCTATAAATTGTCCTGAGTGTGTAGGATAGAACAAGTGTACGGGTGATCGCTGGTCAGCATGGCCTCAGTTGGCCGAAGGGCCTGTTTTAAAACTATCTCTAAACTAAAAATATGGTCTCCTATGCCTTGGGGAAACCAAACTGTGGGGGACTACTCTTTGTGAGGCATCCAAATTCAATTTGCAGGGGTAACGCTGAGCTTTCTGTTGCATTTCACTTTAATTTACCATCCCACTTGACCTGTCTGTGGCCTTCTGCATTGTTGCAATGAGACCCAAGCTTGCAGAAAGGCACTCTTCTTCTATCTGGTTACACTTCAGTCTTTCAGACTCAATATTGAATTCAACAAGTTTGAGTACCTCACTCATTCTTTCCGTCTGTCTGATTCAGAACTGGCCATTTTTGTCAAAGATAATCAACTGTAATTCTGATTCCAATTTTTTACCTGCATTGGTGTAACCTGACCTGCTGTTCATATCTCACAGCCCTGTTGTTAGCAACAGATAGCAAGGACAAAAAAGCTTCATCTACTTATCTGCCAAATTAACCCATTTGGTCTCACCCATTCAGAGACGCTGCTTTCAGCTTCACTGCAACTGAAAACTCAATTGATTCTCGTCGTTTGCAATCCAAGGACATTGGACATGAAACTTGAATGCTCACCACCTCTCCACAGATGCTGCCTGATCTGCTGAATGTTACCTGCAGTTTCGGTTTTATGTCAACCCCTGAAAGTTTACTAGGCAAAGACACCTCGCTGAGTATTCATCTCTCTGAAACATAAGTGCAAATTCCTACATATCAAGAATGAGATATGTCAGTGAAAATATCCTGGACATGGATGACGCTGGCGATTTGAACAAACTCCTTCTGTTCCAGGGTGAAAAAAAAGTGTGAAAACTGTTTTCTCTGAGGGTTAAAGGTATCAGCCGCCTGCTTTATGGACACTGAGCACACTGAGTAGCTTTCCTACATTTCCGACTGCCATGGGATCACTTACATCCACCCACAAAATCACATTCGGCTTTGATATGACACTTCATTTGAAAGACAGCAGCCCCGGATATCACAGCAATCTCGCAGTGGGCCAACAGTGAACCAACCTGGATGTTTGGCACTCAAAGCCCTGGGGAAGAACTGGAGCACACAACCTTCTGCCTCACAGCTAATTGCTGCTAAATGCCAAATGCGAGGACACATGGTTAAGTGTGAAAAATGTGAGAGAATCTCCTGGGTTCATGGTATTTTTAAATGCCGCAGAGGGAGGCACAGGGAGCCAGGTGAACCAAGAACAACTAACATTCATATTTAGGGCAATGAGGCCAAATTAAACATGGGCACTTAATCTGATCTCAGGAGGCAGGATGGATGGCAAAAGCTTTCAGCAACTCAAGGCACTTTCATTTTAAAAGGTTTATATTTTTAATTTCCTTAATCATCCAAAGTACTTTAAAGCTAATGATTAGTATCGGTCTCAAACTAGTAAGCAGAAGGTCGGTCAATTTGCACATTACAAGTTCCCAAAACAGCAATGCAATTATGGCCACAGATAATCTGTTATACGTATAATGAGTGAAAGATTGGCTTGGCCATCAGGAATAGCTCCCATGGTTTTCTTTAAAGTGGCGCCTTGGGATCTTTTACGCCAACCACAACTGCAGACTTGGCTTTGACTTATCACCTTAGCTGATGTCAGTAGAATGGCACAGCTGTGGTGTCCTGGGTTCGATCCTGATCTCAGATGCTGTCTCTGTGGAGTTTCAATGTTATCCCTGTGTCCTCTGGGTGCTCTCGTCTCCTCCCAGATCCCAAGGACATGCAGGCTGGTCGGTTGAATGGTCACTGCAAATTGCTCTGATCTGCAGGTGAATGGGTGAGTTGTTGGGCATGTGGGGGGGAATAAAATGAGTTTAACATCAATGAATGTCTTGACTCTTGGCAAGGACCTGCAGTATTGTTGAGCTTATATCCGTGTCCCATAACTCCATGGTAATGCAATACTTCCTCGGTACTGCACTACAGTGTCACTGTGGGTTTCTGAGCTCACGAGTCTGGGGTGGAATTTGAATCAACAACCTAAAACGTCACCCATTCCTTCTCCACAGACGTCTTCTTTCTGGCTCAGGTGACATTACTACTAATGAGCTACACTGACAGAAGAAGAAAATAGCACTATCCTTCAGGGACAACATACTCAGAAGCTAATACATAAAAAATAAATTCAAATATCTTTAGCTGATAGATAGTAGCTAGCGATCTTTCTAAATGCAGTTGGAAATGGGCACCTAATAATATCAATGATTGTATGTTATGTTGTTGGAAGTAAGAAGTAACATTATTCACCTGGTAAGGTAAGAAAACAGACGCCATTGAGGACTAAAAGGACAATAAAAAGAGCAGAATCACCTCCAATGTTCAAATAATAAATTATGCAGTTACATCTGCAACAATAAACAAAGGCTTCAATCGTGAGCCTGGGAAGCAAACATTCTTAAACACTGAGATTATTACTAAGTACACAAATCTTGGTGTTAAAATTAGTAATGAAACAAAGTAAATCAATTACTGACACAGCAAACTATAACAACGCAGATTTATAATTTGTTTAACTACCATTCAAAGTTTTTTTTTGAGTGTGGAACATGTTTTGAGAGAAAAGCCTATTGCAAAATTGATTGTTCCGAGTTAGCTATAATGTCATGCTCCAATTAACACAGTAGTAAAGGGAACAGCTCTCAAGATCTGAAGAAGGGTCTCGACCCAAAACGTCACCCATTCCTTCTCTCCAGAGTTGCTGCCCGTCCTGCTGAGTTACTCCAGATCTTTGTGACTATCTTCGGTTTAAACCAGCATCTGCAGTTCCTTCTTACACAGCTCTCAAGATAAAGCAGCTATGACATTCAGGTAAGCAAACCTACTCAGAGGGATCATAATGCGATGATGAGACACATGCACGGACACAATTAATGCGATTTCATCCCGGACATTTGTACCAAATAGATTATGTGCATTTATTGTTATGGGCATTGCTTTTTTACTGCAATAGTATGCAGGCCTAAACATTTGGTTGCTGTTTTTCTCGTAATGCATTGCAACCATTTACAAACATTTCCATGTCAAATGTGCCGATCCATAAAATCAATTGGGCATTCTTGCTGCAGTTCATCCTTGCATTAGTGACAAAAGTCCAACTTGTGACATCATTAGTCACCTCTAGTGCAATCCTACTTTTGCAGCTATTTTCTAGGGCCTGATGGAAGCCCAGCACACTCTTATTATCACACATCTGCTTCCAAGATAAGGGTGTCCACTCCAGGACTTCTGATATATCCTAATTCTTCCAGTAATCTGGCTTAACCCATCATTGTTAATGAAGCCCTCACACGCATTTCCTCCATTCAACTCATGTTTTCCCACCTCCTCTCCCAGACAGAACAAAGATAGAATTCCTGATCGTCATTATTCACCCCACCAGCCTCCATGTCCAGTACATCATCCTTCGCCATTCTACCAGCTGTAATAGGATTCCACCGCTAGCCACATCTTCCACTCACCGTTCCTTCTTTCTGCATGAGTCTGTGGAATTCTCTGCCTCAGAGGGCGATGGAGGCCAGTTCTCTGGATACTTTCAAGAGAGAGCTTAAAGATAGCGGGGTCAGGGGATATGGGGAGAAGGCAGGAACTTGGCACTGATTGGGAATGATCAACCATGATCACTTTGAATGGCGGTGCTGGCTCGAAGGGCTGAATGGCCTACTGCACCTATTGTCTATTGTCTATTGCAAGGACCACTCTCTCCATCATGTCAATCTGCTCATCTCTTCCTATCAACACACCCCCCCTCTGCCCCTAGTACTTTCTCCTGCAATCATGCAAAGTACAAAATGTCTTGTGATTCAACGTCTTCTTCTTCACCACCATCCAGGGACTAAAACAACTCTGCTAGGTTCTCATGCATATCCTACAAATAGGTCTATTGTATTCAGTACATATATTATATCCTTCTCTACACTGGCAAGATCAAGCGTAGACTAGACGATGATTTGCTTGTGCTCTATCCGCATTGAAAATATTGAGCTTCCAGTTGTATGTCATTTCAACTTCCCTTCCCATTCCCACTCATTCCCTTTCCATTCTCACTCTCACCAGTCCATCCTTGAGCTTCTCCACTGCAACCATGAGTCCCAATGCAAACCAGAAGAATAAAACCTCATGTTCTTCTTGGGTAGCCTGCAGCCCAAGGCATGCACATCGAATGTCCCAGTTTCAGGGAACCCATTTCCCTTGTGTTCATCATCCATCATTCAATCCTGGGTCTTTCTCCCTTTGTTCACCTTTGTCATCCATCCCCTCCTGCTCCTTTTTACCCAGACTCATCATTCTCTCCCATTTAGTTCCAGCTGCCCATCACCCACATTCCCATCTACTTGGGTTGCTTCTTCTCCCTTAGTTCACCTTTCATTTCCTCTACACCACATGGCTCCATCTTCCTTCCCTTATCTCGTTTCACCAATTACCTACCATGGCGCAGCGGTAGAGTTGCTGCCTTACTGCGAATGCAGCGCCGGAGACCCGGGTTCGATCCAGACTATGGGTGCTGTCAGTACGGAGTTTGTACGGAGAGTGACCTGTGTGGGTTTTCACCTATATCTTCGGTTTCCTCCCACACTCCAAAGACGTACACGTTTGTAGGTTAGTTGGCTTGGTAAATGTAAAAATTGTCCCTGGTGTGTGTAGAATAGTGTTAATGTGTGTGGATCGCTAATTGGTGCAGACCCGGTGGGTTGAAAGGCCTGTTTCTGCGATGTATCTCTAAACTAAACTACCACCTTTTGTCCTACACTTGCCTCTGGTCCACCTGGCTCCACCCAACCATCATTCTCCAACTCCCCCCCCCCCTTCACCCCCCATTCGGTTTCACCTATCACCTACAGGCCTCTGACTTAACCCATCATCACGTGTTACTGCACAGGTAGTTTTTTCCGGACTATTGATATAGTCTGGGGGAAAATCAAGTCTGAACTATTCCGTATAATACATTTTCCAGGATTTCGAAGAAATGAGGGAACAGGGTCCCAGTGAGTCTTACAAGAACATGGGAATGGGACCCCATGAAATTTTAAAGTAGCTTGTGAACAGAGTTCTGGTGATTTTAAAGTGAGAGCGGGATATGCTGCACCAATGATTTTAAAGGGAGCATAGAAATTGTGCCTTGATGAATTTAAAGCGAAGGCAGAGAGCAGAACTGGGAAGGCAAATGCCAGAATGTTTGGTTCTCTGAAAAAAAATAATATTTTTCTGTGTTAAATTAGAGAGAAATTATGAATTACTCCCCTGCCAGTCTGGTGCTTGGTGAAGACAGAACGGTGCAAGGAAGCCTCTAGTGATGTTAATGTTTTCCTGCATTCATAGAAACATAGAACAATAGGTGCTGGAGTAGGCCATTTGGCCCGAAGAGCCAGCACTGCCATTCAATATGATCATGACTGATCATCTAAATCAGTACCCCTTTCCCGCTTTTTTCCCCATATCCCTTTTTCTTTAGCCCTGAATTTGTTTTCCAATGAAGAATTAGCATCTTCGGGAATAGGGAATAACAAATGAATTGTCCTGGAGTGCTATCAGTTGATAATTTAAAACCAGTGATTCGTTGTCACCACCTGTATAATGGCAAATTCAACAAAGGCAGGACACGGCAGATCAACTGACATAAGAGCGAATATGAAAACACGTTTGTGTAGCTCATTGACCCACTTCCATTCCTACATCCCTTTGTAATCGTTAACAAAGGATGGAGCAGAAATGGCTTTCAAATAATAGTAAATTAATTACACTTGTATATGAGATGGGATATAGAAATGATGTAAAGAAATAACCTTGCTGATTAAGTTGCTACTGCTTCACAAAGTACAGCTGGCACTGGGTAACTCTGTGGTCAGTGGTGATGCATTGTCACTTTCTCCTGACTGAGGAATAATTTCTGGTAAAGGATTTCCCATCTTATGATACCTTGTGGTATTAGCCATCAGGTCAACACATCCATGTCACCCGGCAGCTGTGATGTTCATTGGCAGGCTGAGCAAACACACACCTTAAAGAATTCTTGGCAGCAAGAATGAAGGAAGCATATATTAATTATTGTTTTAAATACCCTACAGAGAACTAATCAAAGGTCTGAATGCATACATATGCGTTTTTGCGGACATCTTCAACCTCTCATTATTGAGGTTTCAAAGGTTTCAACGGTTTCAAAAGTCTTTAATTGTCACATGTACCAATTAAGGTACAGTGATATGTAAATTACCATACAGCCATACAATACAAAAAGCAACCAGATACACAACTGCATAAAAGTTAACGTAAACATCCACCACAGCGGATTCCCCACATTCCACATTGTGATAGAATCTTCTTCCTCTTTATTCTCCTGCGATCGGGGCAGTCGAACCATCCGCAGTTGGGGCGATCGAAGCTCCCGTGTCGGGGCGATCGAAGCTCCCGCGTCGGGGCGATCGAAGCTCCCGCGTCGGGGTGATCGAAGCTCCCACATCGGGGCGATCAAAGCTCCCACATCGGGGCGATCAATGCTCCCACATCGGGGCGATCAATGCTCCCACATCGGGGCGATCAATGCTCCCACATCGGGGCAATCGAAGCCCCAGCGTCGGGGCGATCGAAGCTCCCGCATCGGGGCGATCGAAGCTCCTGTGGCTTGAAGTTCCCAAATTCGGTCTCAGACCAGAGACCACGAGCTCCGTGATGTTAAGTCCGCAGGCAATCATGGCTGGAGCTCCGATGTCGATCCCTGGCAAAGGGATCACGAGCTCCGCGATGGTAAGTCCATAGGCTCCCCACGGTGGAGCTGTCAAAAGTCGGTCTCCAGCAAACGCCGCCAACTCCTCTGTGTTAGGCCGCAGAGCAGACAGAGATCCAATACGGAAAAAAAATCGCATCTCCGTCGAGATAAGAGATTAGAAAAAGTTACCCCCACTACTCCCCCCCACCCCCCACATAAAACACAAAGAACACTAAAAACATACATTTAACACATACTATTAAAACACAAAGAAGGAAGGGACAGACAGACTGTTGGCGAGGCAGCCATTGCTGGTGCCACCCGGTGGTTTAATGGGGTCCCATTCCAATGTTGTTGTAAGACTCACTGGGATGCTGTTCCCTCATTTCTTTGAAACCCTTCTAGTTGACTGGAAAATGTATTATACTACTGAACAATGCAAATCTAAAAAAAAATTAAATGCGTGTTAGAGTACTAGGTACAGGTGCACAACCTTTTATCTGAAAGCCTTGGGACCAGACACCTTTCGTAATTCAGAATTTGTCGGTCTTCGGGAATGGAAATTGTTTTGCGTAGATTTTAATGGCTGGCTCAGTGGTAGAGTGCTCGACTCATATGCGCAAGGTCGCGAGTTTGCGCCTTGATCCCGGCAGAAGAAGTTGGAGCGGGGCTGGGCTGGGCTGCTGCTGGCTGTGGGTCTCTGGGATCTCTGTGCTTGCGGTGGGCCTGGTGGTCGACGTCCAATTGGTCCTGACGTCTCCGGTGACTGCACTGACCTGCAGCCATCACCGTCATGAAGACAGTGCAAAGCCCCCGCGCCGGTGCAATGAGCAGGGAGCTGGAGAGGGGAGGGAAGGGGTCACACACATGGCCGGGAAGCAGAGGGGTGTAGGTGGGGTGAAACTGAAGGGAGCGACAATCTGCTGCTGCCTGCATGCCGAATTAAAAAGTTCCCACGCAAGACTCACGATACACTGTGTATCATGTCTACCGTGGGAACTTTTTAACTCAGCGGGCAGGTAGCAGCATATTGTCAATTATTAACCCTCCCGCGCAATATACCCTCACCTTCTCTTTTACGAATGGGGATTTAGTTCCCCTTTCTTTGAGGACTGACCGGAGGTTCCGCTGTCACCTCTGCGGGCCGCCCTCGGTGAATGGCCTGTCTCCCTGACCCTGGGATAGTAGGGGACGATCAAACAGCACAATACCCCCCTCCCGCTCCAACTCCAGAGGAAACCGCTCCCCGATGGGCCGCTACGGCGACAAGTAGCAGTTCGCCCACAGCCCGAGCTGCGCGACCCCAAGAACAAGAAGTACCTTGCACAGCATCAGCTTCTGCCCATACGGGGAGCGTGTTCCTCTGGAGTTGGAACGGGGCTGGGCTGGAGTTGCTGATCTGGGATCTCCGTGCTTGCAGTGGGCCTGGGGGTCGGTGTCCCGATGATAGGGCGCAGCTCGGGCTGTGGGCGAACTGCCACTTGTCACCGTAGCGGCCCATTGGGGAGCAGCTTCTGGTGGTCCTGACATCTCCGGCCAGTTTGCAGTTTTCCTCTGGAGTTGGAACGGGGCTGGGCTGCTGCTGGCTGTGGGTCTCTGGGATCTCCGTGCTTGCAGTGGGCCTGGGGGTCGGTGTCCCGTTGGTGCTGACGTCTCCGGTAACTGCCACTGTGCTGCTAGCATCGCCGACGTGAAGACAGTGCAAAGCCCCCGCGCCGGTGCAATGGGCGGGGAGCTGGAGAGGGGAGGGAAGGGGTCACACACATGGCCGGGAAGCAGAGGGGTGTAGGTGGGGTGAAACTGAAGGGAGCGACAATTTGCTGCTGCCTGCACGCCGAGTTAAAAAGTTCCAACGCAAGACTCACGATATACTGTGTATCGTGTCTACCGTGGGAACTTTTTAACTCAGCGGGCAGGCAGCAGCAGATTGTCAATTATTAACCCTCCCGCGCAATATACCCTCACCTCTTTTATGAATGGGGATTTAGTTCCCCTTTCTTCGAGGACCGACCGGAGGTTCCGCTGTCACCTCTGCGGGCCGCCCTCGGTGAACGTTTTCAAGGACCTTTCTTCAAGGACCGAAAAAATGGCCGCTATTCGGAGGTTTTCGTTATTTGGATCGTCGGATAAAAGGTTGTGCACCTGTACTTGAGTAATCAAGTCCAGACTTGATTTGCCTTCCAGACTATATCAATATTCCAGAAAAAACTACCTCTGCGGCAACACGTTAACTTGTCTGGAATGGATTCATGAGGTTTTACTATAAATCATTCCAGACAAGTTAACTCCATCAACACTTATGATTTTTTTTAGTGATAGGAGCATAATTAGGCCATTCGGTCCATCAAGTCTACTCCCCCATTCAAACATGGCTGATCTATCTGTCACTCTCAACCCGCATTCTCCTGCCTTCTCCCCATAATCCCTGACACCCGTACTAGTCAAGAATCTATCTATCTCTGCCTTAAAAATATCCATTGATATTCTACCCAACCCAACACAAAGCTACCTGGTTAATTGGCTTCCCCTACAATGCCATAAGTTCTGATTTCTCCACCAGTGGATCAGTGTAGCTTTAAAATGTATTATTGTTGTAGGGGTTGCAGGGTAAAGAATAGAGAGGGCTAATAATTAGTGGATGGGGATGTGGATTGCGCTGATGTGGTGCAGGAAACCGCAGACAAAGCCAAACAGGAATGTCATTGATTATGCGTGCACCCATCATTGCAACAAAGCATTGGAACTACTGTTAATTAATTTAGACTTGGGGACTATCATTTCATTTCATGTGACCTAACAAAGTGTTTCTGAGTTCCATTCTCTAATTAAGACTTTGTATTATTAATCAAGTCTCTGCAAAATCTCATTACCGTTAATCGAGTTTCTGAGTAACCTCGTCATCTGAGAATATAAAAATTGTACCAAAAGAACACTCTCATTTAATAAATCGCCTGTTATTTTGAACACCAACTCCGCCTGGTCTTTCCATTTTTGCTCCCACAATGATCAACAAGATACACAGCGGCAATTTGCCCCATTCACCAGCACCCAGAAAGACAATGGCAACCCATACCTGGGAATACCTCCATCTAGAAACTACACAGTAGCCTGACTGTAAGTACATCAGCATTCCTTCAATGTACAATAGCTGTACAAAATGCCAGCGATTCTAAACTGACAGCAGTTGAGACTGCAGGGATTCAAGTAGAAAGACCATTCAAACCTTTAATGAGACATGGGCAATAACTGCTGGCCTGCCATCAACTTCCACATTCCAAGAATAACTAGAAATGTACACGTTTCAAAACTGCCTACAGAATGATCCATAATTCTCCATGTGAATAATATCAGAAACAGAAGCAGAAATTGTTACGTCTATTCTACCATTCCATAAGATCATGCCAGAATTTTTTTTATACTGGACTATGTACCCAACACCTTTGTCTTTGATCACCTCGATATCCACAAATCTATCAGTCTGTGTTCTGAATATGTTCAACAGCTGCAACTTCGCAGCCTTTGTCGGCTAACACTTCAAAAGATTCACCCATCCTCTGGGTAAAGACGTTTCTCACATCTCAATCCTGAATAACATCTTGTTTCAGCTCACCTCAACCAGAGGAAACATCATCCCTGCATCTACCTGGCCAAATCTCTTAAGAATTCTGTAGGTTTCAATAAGATCTCCACTCATTCTTCTAAACTCTGAAGAGCATTGGCTTAGCCTCCTTAATCACTCCTTAAGGGATAATTCATTCACTCCAGGAATCTTTCTGGTGAACTTTGCTCCACTCTTATCACAAACATAGCCTTCTTTAGGTAAGAAGACCAGACCTGTATGCAATATTCCATGGAAACATAGAGAATAGGTGCGGTAAGCCATTCGGCCCTTCGAGCCAGCACCACCATTCAATATGATCATGGCTGATCATCCAAAATTAGTGCCCCTTTCTGGCTTTTTCCCCATATCCCTTGATTCCCTTAGCCTTAAGAGCCAAATCTAACTCTCTGTTGAAAACATCCAGTGAATTGGCCTCCACTGCTTTCTGTGGCAGAGAATTCCACAGATTCACAACTCTCTGGATGAAAACGCTTTTCCTCATCTTAGTCCTAAATGGCCTTCCCCTTATTCTTAAGATGCCCCAGATGAAGTGTTACAAAACAATCTACAAATACAGTTCAATGTCTTTTCTCTTTTATTCAAATAATCTTATTGCAAAGGCCAACATACTGCTTGCCTTTCAAATCTCTAACGGCATCTGCATATTAGCGTTCAGTGAGTGAGGTCTCTGACTATTAACCCCTTTAAATTATCACAATTTAAAAAATGGTCTGTTTTTCTCTGTAGTGAATGGATATTTTTTTCCGCATTATATGTCTGACTAATTACTGACTGGATCTGCAGACGTTGGCATCTTGATCAGTGTTTCCAGCATCTACCTTCTCTTCAATCTCCATTTTACTGCTCCACTGTGAAATCTGAGAAATATGCCCACATTGAAGAAGTTCCCCACCTCTCTCTGATGGGGGTTCTGTGCGACACCTACACCTTTGATTCCTACGGCTGCCCTGCTCTTTGATCATGTTTGCACCAAGACTTATTGCCACAGTGCATGTCATTCCTCAGTCTGAAGATGGGTCCAGACCCGAAACATTCTCTGACCATTTCCCTTCACAGATGCTGCCTGACTTACTGCAGTCTGCTTTATTTACTGCACCATCAGGACAGCATTCATGGGCTGTTTGTTGGAAAGTAAAGCTTCCTCTTTGGGCTCCGATAATTGACATCTAATCCAAAATCGGAACAGCAGCAAATACCACAACAGTGTGAACTAATGCATGTTATTCAAAGTTTAAAGTCAAATTATATGCACATGTGCGTTGAGCTACAGTGGAAATCTCGCATGCAGTAGCATTACAGACTCAGACAACACACAAACACTAAGTATACATGATTCCATAAGGACATCTCAAATGTATCAGATCTGCATGGACATGGGTACATACACAGAGTCTCTTGCCCACAGTAGGTGAATCGAAGACCAGAGGACATAGCTTGAAGGTGAAGGGGAAAAGATTTAATAGGAGGAGTAACTTTTTCACACAGAGAGTGGTGGGTGCATGGAACAAGCGACCAGAAGATGTAGTTGAGACTGTGACTATCCCAACATTGAAGAAACAGTCAGACGGGTACATGGATGGGACAGGTTTGGAGTGATATGGACTAAACACGGGCAGGTGTGACTAGTTTAGCTGGGACATTTTGGCCGGTGTGAGCAAGTTGGGCCGAAGGGCCTGTTTCCACACTGTATCATTCTATGACTATGACAATTGGCTATCGGGAAGTATTAAACATTGATAGAAGCTGATTATTAATCAGAAACATAGAAACATAGAAATTAGGTGCAGGAGTAGGCCATTTGGCCCTTCGAGCCTGCACCGTCATTCAATATGATCATGGCTGATCATCCAACTCCGTATCCCGTACCTGCCTTCTCTCCATACCCCCTGATCCCCTTAGCCACAAGGGCCATATCTAACTCCCTCTTAAATATAGCCAATGAACTGGCCTCAACTACCCTCTGTGGCAGAGAGTTCCAGAGATTCACCACTCTCTGTGTGAAAAAAGTTCTTCTCATCTCGGTTTTAAAGGATTTCCCCCTTATCCTTAAGCTGTGACCCCTTGTCCTGGACTTCCCCAACATCGGGAACAATCTTCCTGCATCTAGCCTGTCCAACCCCTAAAGAATTTTGTAAGTTTCTATAAGATCCCCTCTCAATCTCCTAAATTCTAGAGAGTATAAACCAAGTTTATCCAGTCTTTCTTCATAAGGCAGTCCTGACATCCCAGGAATCAGTCTGGTGAACCGTCTTTGCACTCCCTCTATGGCAATAATGTCCTTCCTCAGATTTGGAAATATCTCTTCAAAGCTTTGGGGAACCCAGATTAAAATGGCCTCCAAAGATCAGAGGTCACTGAATGCAAAGCAGCCATGCAGTTGCATGTAAATTAAAAATAAAGCTAACTTTGGATGTTGCATGTAGTATTATTAATTATATTTAGAGTTCTCTTAATCTTGAAAGTCAAGACATCGAAACAATAACAATGATTTCCCAGAATATATTAAAACCATCAGCTATGACTTGCCATAATCATTTCTCCATTAGTTCATTAATCATCCTCTTGCCATGCAGAAAGCAGATCGCTGTTTTTTCTACAGTTTCTTTTTATTCAGGATTACATGTTATTAATGTTTTTTGGATCCTATTAACAATTCTGTTTCCCTAACTATAGAATACTTTTTGCTTTTCACTGCACATTGAAAAACATTTATTGATTTATTGATTAATATTATGCAACTTTTTTTTTCCTATTTAAATTGTTTCATTTTGAATCACAAGTTCTGTATCTAGGCATAGGCATAGGTCTAGGCATAAGCTCAGGGGCGACCGCGCCTTTGCGGTTGCAGCTCCTAGACTGTGGAACAGCATCCCCCTTCCCATCAGAACTGCCCCCTCCATCGACTCCTTTAAGTCTAGACTAAAAATGTATCTGTTCTCCCTAGCCTTTCCTGACGTTTCTGAGCAAGGGCTATTTGTATATATGTATGTAGCTTGCTTGTGTATACTATTCTTTTGACAAATGTAAAGCACTTTGGTCAACGAGAGTTGTTTTTTAAATGTGCTATATAAATAAATGTGACTTGACTTGACAAGCTGAATGGATGAAGAAACCAGAAAGTGTTAAAAAGACACAACATGTCGAGTAGACAATGAAGAAATTACGTGTCCACTTTGAAGAAAGCCATCAGATCACGAGAAAAACGTTGACGCGTGCTCCCAGGAATTTTGGTCTTCATTTTTTTGGGGAGTTTTCCTGTCTGCAATTTTCATTCGATAAATAGTCAGGAACTCCAGACTCTACTTCTTTAAAAAAATTATCATACTTCAACTAGAAATAGGCTGCAGATTATTGCATCCCTTCTTAAATGTAAAATAAATCCTTGTTAGTTGAGGGCCTGTCTCTCTTGGGCGTCATTTGCGCGTAATTTACGCGACATCATATACGCGTGATGCGCACATGATGCGCACATGGTACGCATTACGCATGCACGGTGCGTGGTGACATAGGCAGTGACGCGCGGTCGCGCGCGGTGCCGCAGGATTTTGGGATGTACAAAATCTTAGCTCGCCATCAGCGTGATGCGCAAATAATGCCCAAGTGGGACAGGCCCTTTACAGTTCTGAACAATCTATATATCATGATTCAGCATCTGTGATGGAAAGTCTCGCATATTACATTGCGTGTGAAAGTGCTATTATATTTTAGGATTTGAACATAGAACAGTGTATCCCTATGGCCCACAATGTCTGTGCTGAACATGATGACAATACCAACTCATATATGCCTGCGTATCAGCTCTACCCCTCCAATCACTGCAAATCCATATACCTATCCCAAGTCTCTTAAATGCCACCATTGTATCTGTCTTAACCACAACACCTTGTAACATGTTCCAGCCACGCACCACCTTCTGTGTAAACAATTTGCCCGCACATCTCCTTTAAACTTCGCCCTCTCACCTTAAAGCTATGCCCTCTAATATTTTATTTTTTCCATCCACGGAAAAGGGTTCTGTCTACCTTAACTGCGCCTTTCATCATTGTATATGCTTTTATTAGCCCTCCCCGCAAACTCTGGCTTTCCAGAGAAAACAATCCAAGTCGGTCCAACAAATCTTTAAGAATAGACAGGCAGCATCTCTGGAGAGAAGGAATGGGTGACGTTTCCGGTCGAGACTCCACTTCAGACTCTTTGTCTGAAGAAGGGTCTTGATCTGAAACGTCACCCATTCCTTCTCTCCAGAGATGCTGCCTGTCCCGCTGAGGTACTCCAGCATTTTGTGTCTATCTTCGATTTAAACCAGCATCTGCAGTTCTTTCCTACTAATCTTTAAAATTACCTTGCTGTCAGTGAGATGGAACCATGCCCTCCTAGAAGAATGTGATGATGGAGGGAAGATTGGGGCGGAGGCTGGGACCACTTGATGTTATTGGTATGATGATGATGTGGTGCTACAATCTGTGATGAAAACGTTACCCACACAAATTTAAATGAACACAGACATAATATTGCTTAGAATGTATGTATAGATTTTCTACGAAAAATAGAATCAGAGAGTCTACCAACTATTAATTGCCATTAATATAAAGCTATTTTTATGCCCTCTGCTCCCTTATTACCAACTTTGTTTTTTTTAAATCATCTCTTAGTATTTATTATGTCACAAGTTGGGGCCAATACTTCGTATTAGATTCCAGTCACTATTGCTTTGAAAGTGTTTATCAATCACTGGTATATCTCTCAACAACCAACAGTTTTCAGGAGAGGACAGGCGTAGGAGTTTTCTTCTTTGGCTTCATTACTCCATCAGGATCACAAATGATGATCCCATGCTGGTTTTAAGGTGACTGGGGAGGCCGATATGGGTGCAGCAGATTCATCCACAAGTGAGGTAGGAGGTGCTGGGCTGGGGGAGGGGGGGGGGGGGGGGGGGGGGGGGGGGTGGGCACGTGCATGTCTGCAGCGTATTGGGTTGGGAACGTTATAAGGATAAGCATCCAGAGCCCGCGATCAAGAATATGGGCAGATATACAGTTGATTTGAGGGGTGAGAGACATGGGCAGTGGGGCGGCAAGAATGGGGGAGGGGGGTTGGGGGGGGGGGGGGGGGGAGGCAGGAGTGTAGGGTGCAGAATAGTTGGCAGAGGGCCAGGAAGGTGGGAAGATGGGAGGGGGCAGTGGTGGGTCAGGAAGATAAGCTGGGAAGGGGAGGATGATTGGAAATGCTGGGTATATTGGCCAAGTATGAGTCAACGTGAAGGGTTTGGGAATGTGGGCCATCGAGGAGCCAAGGACTGATGGAAAGCAGTTCTGGGTTGGGTCAGAAATGTGGGCGGGTGTTGAGTACACAGGCGCGTGCATAGCCTGCGTTGTGAGTCAGGAACGTTGGTCAGGTGTGCAGTCAGAACCACTCATATTTTGCAAATGACACTCTTTTTTAGGGGTACTTGATTTAGATCTAGCACTACAAGTTATGATGGTTTAGTGAATCAAAGAAAAAGATAATATCCTTTCT
This sequence comes from Leucoraja erinaceus, assembly GCF_028641065.1. Taxonomy (NCBI): domain Eukaryota; kingdom Metazoa; phylum Chordata; class Chondrichthyes; order Rajiformes; family Rajidae; genus Leucoraja; species Leucoraja erinaceus. The sequence continues at coordinate 9,372,397 of NC_073391.1, read as the reverse complement.
GAGCAAATGTGTTCTATTCAATATTAGTGCCACTATTCTTTGTTTTAAATTTCAAGAAACAATATTAAAGCAAAGATATATAATGGCAATTTCCGAAATTAAGTTATAAAGAAATAGTATAATTGGATGACTTTCTAATGATCCGGTGTTGTGGAATGAATCATGTGGCAAGCTGTGTTGATGAGACTTGGTATTTTACAACTGTTTACTTCTGGTGCCTTGGTCCTCAAGTTTTTATTTGCAATTCAGGATAGATATCGCGTCCTCAACATGGGGTATACATAACTTCCCTGATTAATTTAAGTGCTACTAGACTAAGTGGGACCCGTTGGGTCCCATGTTCACACGGGAGAGCTGGTCCCCCAACGCAATATTCCACCTCCCCACCAATTCCAATATTGGTGGCCAGTGGGAGTGCTGGTATGGGTTCTTGAGGTGGCAGCTCAGTCCCTCAAGCCTGATTGGCTGGCAGCTCACTCACGGCTGGTGGGCTGGCAGTTGACTCATGACTATTCCTTGAAATTCCATTTCAAGCAGGGTGCAAAGCCACCAAATTCAAGTGCAGTTTCTTACCACTATGAGCAGGGTGCTAGGCCACCGAATCCAAGTGCAGTTTCGAACCACTTCAAGCAGGGTGCAAGGCCACCGAATTCAACTGGAGTTGTACTCAGTACTGTACTTCCGGTGGCGCTGGTGCCAGCAGCCTCCACCTACAGCCCGGTATCTTTTTGTTTTTTTGTTTATTTAGTTATGTTAAAGTGTGTTTTTTTTGTTTTTTTTGGCGTTTTTATGTGGGGGAAGAGGGCACGGTGCGGGGGATACCGTCCTTCAGCCGCTTCCTGGTGAGGACGCGACTATTATTCGAGTCGCGTCCTCGCCCCCCCCTCCCCCCACAGCGGCCTACCTACCTGGATTGGCGCGGCCTTTCCTGCCGGGATCGACTGGAGCTCCAGCAGCGGCGGGACAGCGCTGGAACATCGCAGGGCTGGCGATGCCTTACCGGGGGTCGCCGTCTGGAGCCCGGAGTGCTGGACCTGCTGCACCAACATCATGGAGCTGCGGTTTGCGGAGCTCCCAACGCGGGCGGCGCTGATGGACAGCGCGGGGTCCTGCGACTCTGCCCGGCTCGACCTGTGGACTCGGGAGCTGCAGACTCTGGCAGCGGGAGGCGGCTGATCAGAAGGTCCGGGCCGCTGAGGAGGAGGATGTTCACCGTCGGGGTTCGACGTCGGCGTTCCACCAGCCCGGCGTGAGGGCCTGAACATCGGGCCACCCGGGGCAGCGACTGCGGGTGCTCGGAAGGCCCCGACCACGGATGAACATCGAGGGGAGGCTGGCTGGACTATGGTGCCATCCTCACCTTGGTGCCATTTATGTTATGTTGTGTCGTGGACTTTCTGTGTTTGTGCTTTTTTTTAATTTTTAAATTTTTAATTCAATTTCAATTTTATTTTTAATATGTTGTATTATTTATTTATTATTTATTTTTATTATTTTTTTGTGATTTTTTTATGATACTGCCTGTAAGGGAAATTCATTTCGTTGTCTCAAATTGAGACAATGACAATAAATTTGAATACAATACAATACGAATACAATACAACTGGAGTTTCATACCACTTCAAGCTGGATCCAAGGCCACCAAATTCAAGTGCAGTTTCATACCAATTTAAGCAGGATTCAAGGCTGCCAAATTCAAGTGCAGTTTCATTCCACTTCAAGCAGGGTCCAAGGCCACCAAATTCAAATGCAGCTTCATACCATTTCATGCAGGGTGAAACCACCATAAAACCACACAAAACACCAAACTCACAATTCAGTAGACATTCAGTGTGTTCAGTTGATTCACAGCTCAGACAGAGTCATGACCTCTCCCTCTCCCATCATGCAGAGACTGAGGCACACCCACACTTCCGGGTGTTATAACCCCTCCCCCCCGGAAAAGGTGTGGTTTTTCAGGGCGTGATTGACAGGAGAGAGATTCTCAACATTTTTTAAACACTAATAACACTTTTATTTTTAATTGATGGGAAGAATTCTCTGCACCTGCTCAGTGGAGGGGGGACTTAGTAAGATGGCCAAAAATCACAGCCGGAAGTGATAGCATGTTATCTAAAATAAAATAAACAGTGCAAACAGGAAGTAAGTGCATTTGCAGTAGTGCCTTTTAACTTCAAGCCAAATCTACCCGCCACCATTTGCAGTAAGTGGTGCCTTTCAACTTCAAGCCAAAGCTCCCAAGCCACAATTTACAGGAAGTAGTGCCTTTCAACTTCAAGCCAAAGCACCCAAACAGCCATTTGCAGGCAGTGCCTTTTTACTTCAAACAAACCATATTTTCATTTTCAAACCACATTAAGGGTACTCACAGTTGTGTAGACATTTGTTCAGTGTTATTCAGAGCTCAGATAGACATGACCCTTGGCTTCATCCACCTTGCAGAGACTGAGTGAGGCACACCACTTCCTGGTTTTATAATCCCTCCCCCTCCCTCCAGCAGGGGCAGCAGAGAGAATGGTGATTTCTTTTAAAACATTAATATCTCTCTGATTTGTCATCGATGGGAAAAGGCCTCTGCACCCTTAAGGCGGAGGGGGGCTCTGAGCAAGGTGGCCGAAAATGACGGCCGTGGGTGGCGGCGTTCTGTCGGAAATCGCAGCACAGTGGGCCAAAAGCGTTCAAGATCAGAGATTTAGTAATATAGATTGGTGGTATTACCATTGCAATGTCAAAAATGATACGGCCATTCCCTATCACATAAGTTTAAAGTTCACCTGACCTATGTTGTGATAGGTTTACAGGTCATTCTATGTCTGGTTATATCCTTTCAATTTATGCTTTCTTAACTCTAACTCTCTGATTAGCTCTTTTGAAAATTAGCTAATACAAGTGATTTGAAAATTACAAGAATTTAACCAAACTGACTTATTTAAATTGATTTAACCAACTAGAATAGAAGTGCCAAATTATATTGGTTGCAACCTTAAGATTTACTTTAAATATAAATACCTCATTCACACGTCTTTGTGCCTATTTCCAAACAGATATGTAATTTTAAATGTGTAGGAAGGAAATGCAGATGCTGGGTAGGTTTACAACTGGAGCCAGGGACAGGGTGTGAGGACTGGGTGCACAGACAGAGCCAGAACATAGGGGACTGACAAAAAATGCTGGAGTAACTCAGCGGGACAGGCAGCATCTCTGGAGAGAAGGAATGGGTGATGTTTCGGGTCGAGACCGTCTTCAGATGGTGTTGCGATTACTTGAGTACAAAGATGATTTGTTAGAATCATTGTTGATCGTTTTCAATGGTTAATGTCTCAACCGATGTTGAATAAATGGCTCGCATATGGAACAGTGGTCAACTACATGTGCAAACACCACATGATCTAACACTACAACATATGGGTGAGAGGTGCTGGATTTTGGAGATAAGCAGGATTAGAATTGGCACTGATGTCCTCTTGCAAGCTGGCTCTATTGAGGTATACTTAGCACCATGAAAGGCTGGTGGTGGAATAGGCTAAACTGTATCCCAGCAAGATTCATCACCTTCAGGAAATTGAAAAAAAAAACTAGTTTGCGTTGCATTGTTTTCAATGCTACCTTATTTAGATGCTTCAAATGGCTGTACTCAGAAACATTCAACCACACTGTGCACAATCAAGTCTCAGTTTACCAAATATCATTAAACAGTTGACAAACCATTGACACACAAATAGAGACACACAACATTTTATCTGACCATATGTATGATTCTGGGGTATGTTTACACATCATCTCTGCTAACACTGAACCACAAATTGAGCGTTTCATACTACACTTATCACTATCAAAAGTTAAAAATCAGGTAAATAGGTTAAAGAATAATGCAAATATTTACTCAATACGCACAGATATATTTGAGGCAAGAACTATTGCAACGTTTAAGAAACAGTTAGACAGATATATGGATAGGACAGGTTCGAGGAGATATGGGCCAAATGCAGCCAGGTGGGACTAGCACAGCTGGGACATGTTGGCTAGCGTGGGTAAGTTGGGCCGAAGGGCCTGTTTCCATGATGTAACACTCTATGGCTCTACCTCTTGGCAACATCAGCTGAAAGTTGACAGGATTCCAAATTACTACCTTTATGTTGTCAGATCGTTTATTTGACGTTTAGGACGCGAAACCCAAATCATTGAATTCAACCGCCTCCATCAATGTTCCTCCTTAGACACAAATTCGATTTTCCACCTTGGCCACTGTATCGAGTTTTTGTTCTCGACTTCAGCTTCCCACCAATGTCGTGTCTTCATCACCAAGACCAGCATTTTCACTCCTGCAGCATCCACCTTCTTGTAGGATCATCTGTTGTTGGAAACCTCACTCATAGTTTGTCATTGCAGACTCAGCAATTTGAAGGGTCAGCTTGCCAATGTACACATTTCACACTCTTCATCTGCATCAAAGATCATATTAATCCATCGCTTCTCTGCTTGCTGACCTATGTTGGCTCCTAGACCACTGATGGCTCCACTTTGAAACACTCAAAGGATGTTTAAGGGCCTGTCCCACTTGGGCGTCATTTGCACGTCATGTAGGTGGCGTGCGAGGATCTTGAGAATCCCAAAACCCTGGGGCGCTGCGCTCTATCGAGCATCACTGCCTACGCCACCACGCGCCATGCGCTCGTAATGCATGCCATGTGCGCGTCATGCGTCTTGACGCATAAATTATGTCGCCTAAATGATGCGCAAATGACGCCCAAGTGGAACAGGCCCTTTATGTTCCACTCCCTGCAGGATCACACCCATCCCATCTCTGTAACGCGCCCAGTCCTTCAACTCTCCAGAATGCGGTGTCCTTATAACCCTGGCTGCAATTGCATCACCAATCCCTTCCCTGCTCTTAGAAGCTTGGCTGATCAAATCCTAACTTCTAAAATTCCCTTTGTAAAATTCCCCAACGTTTATATTCTCTTTCATCAATAACTCTGTAATTTCCCATTCCAACAATATTTTTGTCCGATTATACTACTGGGACTCTTGGGATGTTTTACTGCAGTTTGTGCATGTTATTAAGATTGTTGTTATTGCTGGTGTTCAAACTTCATTTACATATTAACAGCGATGGAGGATGAATTGTTGGTACTTGCTACGGAGCTTCATTAAACGCCAATTTGTTGTTGATTTGCATGGTCTGTTTATTATCGACACTGACGTTTTCATGGCAACTGCGATAAATATTTCTGATCATGCTTCCACCCAGTGAATAAATTAAGCAATAGCCTAACTCACAACAGTCAGCACGGAGACACAGCTAATATAGCTGCTAAATCTCAGTTCTGGCAGACAGGGATCATTCCTGACCTCCAGCATCATCACTTTCCCCGTGGCCACATCAGTTTCCTGTGGGTACTCTGCTTTCTTCTCACATCCACAAAAACGTGCACATTTAAAAAAAAAAAAAATCTTAATATACTCGCAGAACTCTTGAAATTCTCTTACCTTGCCGTACTTTACCGTTGCCTTGCTCTTTTTTTTGCCCTCCTGATTTTAAATGTACTCCTACACTTCTTCCACTCGTCGAGAGATTCACTTGATCCTGACTTCCTGAACCTGATGTATGTTGCCTTCTGTTTCCTGACCAGGGCCTCAATCTCTCTCATCAAATTAGCCTTGTATTCAATCCATTCGCCATAAGGTCATAAGTGATAGGAGTAGAATCATGCCATTCGGCCCATCAAATCTACTCTGCCATTCAATCATGGCTGATCTATCTCTCCCTCCTAACCCCATTCCCCTGCCTTCTCCCCATAACCTCTGACACCCGTACTAATCAACCCGTATCTATCCCTGCCTTAAAAATATCCACTGACTTGACCTCCACAGCCTTCTGTGGCAAAGAATTCCACAGATTAATAGAAACATAGAAACATAGAAATTAGGTGCAGGAGTAGGCCATTCGGCCCTTCGAGCCTGCACCGCCATTCAATATGATCATGGCTGATCATCCAACTCAGTATCCCGTACCTGCCTTCTCTCCATACCCCCTGATCCCCTTAGCCACAAGGGCCACATCTAACTCCCTCTTAAATATAGCCAATGAAGTGGCCTCAACTACCCTCTGTGGCAGAGAGTTCCAGAGATTCACCACTCTCTGCGTGAAAAAAGTTCTTCTCATCTCGGTTTTAAAGGATTTCCCCTTTATCCTTAAGCTGTGACCCCTTGTCCTGGACTTCCCTAACATCGGGAACAATCTTCCTGCATCTAGCCTGTCCAACCCCTTAAGAATTTTGTGTAGATAGTGAAGATAATGAATCGCTGCTAAATATATTACTGGTGTGTAGGTGAGTAGTAGAGCATGGGGCAAGTTGATGAGAGCATGGGAAGGGTAAAATGAGTTATGGAGGGGTTAGTATGAAAATGGCAGCTCGGTGGTTGGCAATAGACAGTGAGTTGAAGGGCCTTTGTTGTGCGCTCTCTCGCTCTGACTCTGAATCTCAATGAACTGATTTTTTTGATAAACCAAGGGGATTAATTAGCTGCAAAGAACATTTTGTTTTTAGTAAATTATGCTTTCTTCTGGCACTGTTCCATTTCTAAAATTCAATGGGCAGACATGGACCAACAAATAGAATGGTGGTAATATAAATTGAGCGCTGATTATCTTGTTTTAGATCGAAAAACTTAAAGAATAATGGAATGTAATAGTGTAGGAAGTGATGAGGCCATTGTCACAATGTTATAAGCAGATGTTTAAATTATCCAATTATAACAGTTTTGCAGAAATATAAAGAAATACAAATAAATCTAGGTTCAAAAGTGAGTTGGAAAAGGTATTAATCCAGAAGAGAAATTAGCTTAGAGTTTAGAGATACCACACGGAAACAGGCCCTTCAGCCCACTGAGCCCGTGCCGACCAGCGATCCCCACACCCTAACGCTATCCTGCACACACTAGAGATGATTTACAATTAGACTAAGCCAATTGGCCTACAAACCTGTACGTCTGTGAAATGTGGGAGGAAACCCAAGATCCCAGAGAAACCCACGCAGGTCAAGGGGAGAACGTACAAACAAACTCCATACGGACAAGCATCCATGGTCAGGAGCGAACTCGGGTCTCTGGTGCTGTAAGGCAGCAACTCAACTGCTGTGTCACCCTGTCGTCCTGTGGCACTTTGGTATTGTGCCTCAAACAATTCCATCCTTATTTGTCCATCTTGCTGAAAATACACTGGTACACATTGCTGCATGACTGCCAATCCGTTTATATTAACATTACAAGCTTTTCCAATATCACTGAAGTAATCTACAACTCTTTTCTTATGTGGCAATGATAACTGTGATCGCAAACAATCTGGAGAAGTGATTTTACTTGCTATCGCAGAACTATCTCCAACAGAAAACCGACTGCAAATCAACACTTGGCTGGAAGTATGAAGTGGTTAGCCAGCCGATCAAGTCTTATATGCCTAATTGGAATGGCTTGGAATTAATGAAGGAACAACACTTTCTATAATAAAAAAAGGCAACTTTAAAACTGCATCAGAATCATGTAATTGCACAGCATCCATGCCCTTTACTCTTCTATTAGAATTGTTACAGCTTGAATCAGAGCTTGATGTTGCTGGTGTCCACTGGATCGGCAAACACAAAAGTCCAAATCATGACTATTTGCAAATTGCATTTTCTAGTAAATCTCTAGGCATTGCATAAAAATAGCAGCTCACAACTGAGGGACGTGTTCTAATTCAGAAATAACGACATTTGCATCAAACATAGATCACAATATCTCAGCGCATACATAATGAAATATGAGATAGTCACCAGAGATTTACTAGGAAAACGTGTTCAATTTCTTGCAGGATCTCCAGTTCCCTGAAGACATTCCGGACCTCATCTCTCTCGATACATTGCTGTTTGTTCATGTACTTCATAGCATACATTTTCTCTGTGTCCCGCTTCTGCACGATGCACACCTGCAACGAATGAAACAAGAAACTGGGTCACCCCTGAAGGAACGTGCATTTATGAGATAGAATTCTTAATAAAAAAATGAGACCATTCCTTCTAACAAAGTGATAAAAACATTTTTCTGCCTACAGAAGTTTCTGAGCCGTGTTGAGTCCAATGGCAGTGATTACTCGTTGGAGTTACGCAGTCCTGCTGGTACTGAACAAACATTTGGCAGGTCTGAATTGACTAGGATGTTGCTTCCCACAGTTTCATTCCCAGGTCCTCAGTGTCTGAGCACATGATTGATGTCAGCTAACTGCACTTCATACTGAGTTCAGGCCTGAATTATCAGCTGCCTGTGCATTTCCAATGGAGAGAAACTGACTTCAAACTGCGTGGGCTGAGATACAAAACTTTAAATTACACTGCCCCGCGAATAATTCTACCCTTAAATTGTAGACGTTAAATAAGCATATCATATTCCTGCCCATTCTTTCAACCTTCACAGAAATAATGTTTAATCAAGGAGAAACTCTGATGTTGCACAACATGCGGTTCCATGTCAGACACCCAGTGTCTGTTTTCCACAGTGAGTCTGCCTTTAATAATCCTAGAGTATTTCTGCAAAGGTAAGAACATTACAAAAACACGTCTGGGGGAATGAGTGAAGAATGTGTAGAGATAGATGACCTTTGAATTCATAACAAATTGATTAGAAGCCATTAAGCCCTGGCGGATGAGATGCTGTTACAATTATTATTTTCCACTTTTGCATTAATTTTGATTAATAACATCATAGCAGGCTGCCAGCATATCATTTTTATAGTTTGCAGCCGGTCAGTGATTAGTGCATAGAGACTCAAAATAAAAGCACTGGCTGAATATGAATGCACAATTACATAGTGCTCCTGGATTCTCTCCAAATCCCACAGTCACAGCTGCCTTGGCATTTACCTGTGGATAGATATCGTTGCTTTAGAGTTACACCATGGTGACTGCTATGGTATAATTAAAATGCTTAATTAATAGGATACTATTTAAATGTTAACAATGTTGCATCAAATCGTGGAAAATTTGAATACCAAATGCACGGCTTTGTACTTTGTTATTAATTGTTTCTCAAAAATGTGATTAATTAAAGGTCAATTTTATTCCATATCAATCTCAACAAGAGAGTGGATTTGCATTCATAGTTGCTTGGGTGAAGCAGAAGGTATTTCCTTACGCCTGTCAATTGTGCAAGGTCTCCAATGAAATTAGTCCAAGCAAAAATGTGAAGGCTTTGCTGAAGGTCGGTTATGGTGAGGTTGTGCAGAACATTCCTCAGTGGATGAGTGAAGAATTTCACCAAAAGATTCGGAAATTAAAAACAAAAGAGAAGAGTGAATATGAGATTAAAACACGTGCAAGTAAATGGAAACAAATATTCTCGCTCAAGTACAAGGAAGGCAGACGCCATTTTATCACTGAAGAGAATAGTTTAGAACTTCAAAAGACTTCAAAAGATAAGAACATGGAACATAGAACAGTACTGCACAAGTACAGGTCCTTCGGTCCACAATGTAGCAATGTTACAAAATTTTGAGATTTAAAAAATCAAGTCTGCAATTTATCCCATCAGATACAGCATAAAAAGAAGTTTAATTTGACACCTAATTCACTTTCATATCTCAAGTATTAAAAAAGTTATGGCCATTTTCATACTGAATTAAATTTTCAGTTATCATAGATTGAAGCATTCTGAAACAAATATAAAATAACCTTACTTGGATGACCTGAAATTAAAGCATATAATTAGTTAGTTACCCAATTGTAGCTAATTCCAAACTTCAATTACTAGATCTAAACATCTATCCATTTCTTAAGAAAAGATTAACATTTTTAAATAGCCTAAGTGTCCAAATAATATTCACAAAGAATTCACAATAAAACATGATTTTTAAATCTCATTTACATTCATTTATAGGCCAAATGGAAGGAATTTAGTGTTCAATTGCTGTAAATTAATGGCATTTAAATCAGCTTTCGAGTGGGATCCTGTGGAACGCGCTGGTTTAGAACGTTCCCATTGCGGTAGATTTGTGCCCCCAAATGCCCGGAAAATTATTGCGGGATATAATGGGTCCCAAATTAACTACTTGCAACATAAAATTTTGTATAAAGGGATCTTAAGAAGCCCTTTTTAACGTAAAAATAAACAACCTACCTTCCGTTGTCCCCTGTATGAGATCCGGCCCGTTGTCGGCAGTCGCGGGTTTAGAGGTTAATTTTTAACCTACTATAACAAGTAAATAAACCCCTTAAAACTAAAAATAGCTCAAGCGACGGAATCTTCCAGCGATTTTTCGTTAATAATTAACTAGGCTGAACATCCTCGATTTGAACAGCCTAGGGAAAATCGCGTTTTAAACCCGCCCCCCTCTAAACGGCGCCAAAATCGCGCACACGGGCTAGGACAGATTTTCAGCGATGCTTCAGGTACGTTTTACAACATACCTACACAATGGCTACGCCGAACGTGATGCAAAGTCTCTCCTGCTTACTTGCACATTATCCATATCCCTCCCCTCCCCGCATATCCATGTGGCTACCCATTGTACATGCCACTCTCATCTCTACCCCCACCACCACCTCCAGGCACTCAAACCCTTCTCTATAAAAAAAAACTTGTCCCACACACGTTCTTTAAACGTTGCCCTTCTCGGCTTAAAACTATGCACTTTAGTATTTAATTTTTCTATCCACGGAAAAAAGTTCAGACTGTCTCAGCTATCGATGCCTGTCATCATTTTATATACATATATCAGGTGTCCCCTTAATGCCTGGTAGTTGGTAGAACATAGAACAGTACAGCACAGGAATGGGTGCATCGGCCCACAATGTTAACATAGACCATGGAAAATAGGTGCAGGAGTAGGTCATTTGGCCCTTCGAGCCTGCACCGCCATTCAATATGATCATGGCTGATCATCCAACTCAGCATCCTGTACCTGCCTTCTCTCCATACCCCCTGATCCCTTTAGCCACAAGAGCCACATCTAACTCCGTCTTAAATATAGCCAATTAACTGGCCTCAACCACCTTCTGTGGCAGAGATTTCCAGAAATTCACCACTCTCTGTGTGAAAAATGTTTTCCTCATCTCGGTCCTAAAAGATTTCCCCCTTTATCCTTAAATGTTTGCACCAAACATGATGCCGCGTTAAACTGATCTCATCAGCTTGCACATGATCCATAGCCTTCTATTCCTTGCATTTCCATGTGCCTATCTAAAAGCCTCAAATGCCACTATCGTATCTGCCTCCACCACTGTAATGTGTTTCTGGCCCCCGTCACTCTGTGTAAAAAAACAACTTGCCCCTCACATCTCCATTAAAGTTTCTCCATCTCACCTTAAACAGTAGCTATGGCCATCAGTGTTGGACATTTCCACCTTGTGAAAAAGGTTCTGACTGTTTACCCTATCCCTGCCCCTCATAATTTATATACTTCTCCAGTCTCCCCTCAATGTCTCACGTTCTGGAGAAACATCCAAGTTTATAAAAACCTCTCCCTGTAGCTGAAAACCTCTGATCCAGAAAGCATTCTGGTAAACCTCCTCTGCACCCTCTCCAAAGCCTCCACATTCTTCCTGCAATGGGGGCGACCAGAATTGCACGCAATAATACAATTGAAGCCTAGCAAAAGAATTATAGAACTGCATCAAGACTTCCTGACTCTTATACTCAATGCCCCTAGCAACGAAGGCAAGCATACCATATGCCTTCTTCACCACCCCATCTACTTGTGTCAATGTGGAAACAGGCTCTTCGGTACAACTTGCCCATGCTGACCAACATGTCCCATCTACTCTTGTCCCACCTACCTGCTTTATATTCCTCATTAGCCCCGTCAGACGCCATGTTCTTAAACCTGGCATCCGCTTTCTTCTTTTTCCTGACCATGTTTACAACTTCCTTGGTCTTCCACCATTCCCTTACCCTGCCCTCTGTATCCATCCTCCTTACAGGAATATGCTGATCCTCCACTTTGATCAGATGACCTTTAAACGACTCCCATCCGTCAACTGTAGACGTGCCCAATAACAACTGCGTCCAATCCACCCTCTCTGGCCCCTGCCTAATGGCATTGTAATCTGCTTTACCCCAATTCTCCCAGCATCCAGACCTATCCAAAGGGGAGATGCAGCGAGACCTGGGTGTCATGGTACACCAGTCATTGAAAGTAGGCATGCAGGTGCAGCAGGCAGTGAAGAAAGCAAATGGTATGTTAGCTTTCATAGCAAAAGGATTTGAGCATAGGAGCAGGGAGGTTCTACTACAGTTGTACAGGGTCTTGGTGAGACTACACCTGGAGTATTACGTACAGTTTTGGTCTCCAAATCTGAGGAAGGACATTATTGCCATAGAGGGAGTGCAGAGAAGGTTCACCAGACTGATTCCTGGGATGTCAGGACTGTCTTATGAAGAAAGATTGGATAGACTTGGTTTATACTCTCTAGAATTTAGGAGACTGAGAGGGGATCTTATAGAAACTTACAAAATTCTTAAGGGGTTGGACAGGCTAGATGCAGGAATATTGTTCCCGATATTGGGGAAGTCCAGGACAAGGGGTCACAGCTTAAGGATAAGGGGGAAATCCTTTAAAACCGAGATGTGAAGAACTTTTTTCACACAGAGAGTGGTGAATCTCTGGAACTCTCTGCCACAGTGGGTAGTTGAGGCCAGTTCATTGGCTATATTTAAGAGGGAGTTAGATGTGGCCCTTGTGGCTAAGGGGATCAGGGGGTATGGAGAGAAGGCAGGTACGGGATACTGAGCTGAATGATCAGCCATGATCATATTGAATGGCGGTGCAGGCTCGAAGGGCCGAATGGCCTACTCCTGCACCTAATTTCTATGTTTCTATGTTTCTAATTGTTCAAAACAATATTATAACTTCTAGGGTGGTGGTCACTATCTCCAAAATGCTCTTCCACCACAACAGCAGTCACCAATACAAGGTCCAGTATGGTCCCTCCTCGAGTCAGGCTATCCACATACTGAGGAAGGAAGATAGACACAAAAAGCTGGAGTAACTCAGCGGGACAGGCAGCATCTCTGGAGAGAAGGAATGGGTGACATTTAGGATCGAGACCCTTCTTCAGACTGTGTAAGGAAACCTTCTTGGATACGCTTAACAAATTCTGCCCCATCGAATCCTCTTGCACTGAGTAAGTCTCAGTTAATATTTGTGGAAGTGAAAGTCACCCACTACAACAACCCTGTGGTTCTTGCACCCTTCCGTCATGTGGCTGGATATCTGATCCTCTATCTCCTGTTGGCTACTGAGTAGCCTATAATATAATCCCATCAGAGTGATAGCTCCTTTCTTATTTTTGAGCCCGACCCTTAATTCTTCACTAGACGTTGTAACTTTCTCCCGAATCAGCAAAGCAACTCCTCCACCTCTTTTACTTCACTCTCTATCATGTCTGAGACATTGAAACCCATTGAAACATTGAGCTGTCAGCCGTGTCCCTCAGCAACCAGGTGTCTGTAATGGCCACAGCATCATCATTCCAAGCATTGACCCAGACACTTATGGGGCTGTCCCACTGTGGTGACCTAATTGGCTAGTTTAGAAGAGTGTGCCCTCAACTCATACTCGCAGCATGGTCGACACTAGGTCGTAGGAGGTCTTTGTAACTCTTCTTCATGCTCGCGACCAGTCCCCGTGTACTCGAGGCCTCAACTAGGTCGCGGCGTATTTTTCAACATGATGCATACAAGATGGTTTCTCTATTTTTTCCCCCCATAAAAAATGGAAACAAATTCAAAATATCAGGAAACTACTTACATCGAAAACTTAGTTTGATTCAGTCACTGTGAACAATGCTGCTTCCAATTAATTCCACAAGTCTGATTTCATTTTCAATTAAAAGTCACTCAGCTGTTTCACTCCATGCCTTCCTATTATGTACATGATTTACATTTAAACTAACAGCAGAGCGGATTGTAGCATAGTGACGGCCTGCAGGGAGTCCTTCTTGGAATATATTTCTTCACCACTGTGGCCTATGTTAAGATAAAGAAAACCCTCATTTGGAAGCACCGGGTTTATATGGCTATATTTCCTTATTATTTCAAGCTAGAATTCCCTCCTTGTCTAATTAAATTGAAAGTTCACTTTTTCCCACAGCTACACTAGAACCATGTACTGAAACTGATTGCCCGCTCTGTTAAAATATACTTTGTAGTGGCTGTGTAATGATGGAAAGGACCATGGTGCAGGTGTATATCATTCTACAGACAAGTGTAACATGTAGGTAATCTATGGTTCCATGTTAACTCCATAACATTCAGACATCGCACAATCACATAAAGCATTGTGTAGCTTTGTGAAGTAGAGTTATGGATGCAGCTCTGAGGGCTGATCTGCCACAGGCTTTGTTGTGTCATGTAGTGTAAAGGGCCTGTCCTACTTGGACGACTTAATCCGTGAGTTTGGAAGACCCTAAACGAGTTGAAAAAAATGTCACGGTCGTGTTGACTCGCCAAAGTAAAAGACCTCCTACGACCATGTCTACGACCTCCCACGACTATGTCTATGACCTCCTATGACCCCCCTCGACCTCAGTCTTCCACACCTAAGACCAACTACGACTAGCTACGAGTGGAAAATGATCACATGATAAAATGTCATGTTTGCTTTTTTTTCTCGGGCCAGTTATCTACCTACGCCTTACCTACGCCTTACCTACGAGTAAAAAGTATCAATTTTTCCATGCCAACATTTTTTTTACTCGTGGACATATTTTATCAGGCTGGAAAAAACGCCGCGAGTACGCGGAGACCACTCACGAGCATGAGGAAGAGTTACGGAGACCTACGACCTTGTGGCGACTATGCTGCGAGTATGAGTCAAGGGCAAACTTGGCAGAGGTCGCCAATTAGGTCATGAAAGTGGGACAGGGGCTTAAAGCCTCACTTATCCTCTCAATGGTAATTGTTGGGAAACGTTAAAGGTGTTGTGAAAATAGTGAAATAAAACTAGACCATTGCCCATCTGAAGATAACAGAATTTGTTAGCAGTACAGCACAGTTCACTCTTCATTGTTTAGAGTCAGAATCATACAGCACACACAAACAGGTTGTTTGGCCCAGCTCGTCCCTGCCGACCAAGATGTCCCTCTGACTGAGTCCCGTTTGCCTGTGTTTGGCTATATCCCTCTAAACCTGTGAAGTCACATTCTATGACTACATTTTTCAGTAGTGGATGCTCCATATGAAATAATTATTAACAGAGAAGTTTGGTTTATGGACTCTATTGGTAAATACATTAAACAATTAACAATAGTTTCATACATTTAACACAGAGTCTTTAAATCTCGCTTCTCTGTTAAAACTCTGCATTATTCCCAGTTCTATACTAAAAGACACAATTCCTGCAATAAGAGACGTCAATGTTGCTTCTTTTGGCTGCCATGAACTTAAATTACAGCTTCTTAAAACACTCCTTAGGATGATTTGTTTCCACTCATTTGTGGGAACTGAGGTAGTTAAACGAGAATAATGGAACGGAAATGTGTTCCATAGATGGGGCAGGTGGTGGCAGATGTAGCGGCCAGGTTGGTAATTGGTGACATGGTCCAATCTTTCAGCCACTTACACAGCGATTCTGGGTGCTTATGATGTACGTCCTCACAGCTCCCAATACCATCCTGAATGCTCCTTCTCTACCCCCAGCAGTCAGTGTGGTTATGTTGCATTTAGTTTAGTTTAGTTTAGATATACAATGTGGAAACGAGCCCTTTGGCCCATCGGGTCCACGCCGACTAGCGATTCCCACACGTTAACACTATCCTACACCCAACAGGGACAATGTTTACATTTACCAAGCCAATCTCTGCACGCCTACTAACCTGTGCACCTTTGGAGTGTGGGAAGAAACCCAAGATCTCTGAGAAAATCCATGCAGGTCACGGGGAGAACGTACAAAGTCTGGACGACAGCACCCATAGTCAGGATCGAACCCGGGTCTTCAGCGCTGCATTTGCTGTAAGGCAGCAACTCTACCGCTGCGCAACCGTGACTGCCCATTTCTTCAAAAATGCTTCACATGCGGCAACCAGGGGTGGCATGGTGGTGCAGCGGTAGAAGTACTGCCTTACAGCGCCAGAGACCCTGGTTCGATCCTGACTATGGGTGCTATCTGTATGGAGTTTGTATGTTCTCCCCGTGATCTGTGTGGGTTTTTTCCAGGATATACAGTTTCCTCCCACACTCCAAAGACGTACAGGTTTGTTGGGTAATTGGCTTGGTATGAATGTAAATTGTCCCCATTGTGTGGAGGATAGCATTAGTGTGCGGGAATCGCTGGTCGGAGTCGAAGGGCCTGTTTCTGCGCTGTATCTCTAAAGTAAACTAATCAATCCCTTCACTGTTCTGAGGGTCAAACTAAACTAAACTAATCATCCTTTACTCTTCCTCTGTCCACCTGGTAATCTCCACCCAAAGACAGATCTGGAAACAGATCATCTGCTGTGGACTGATCAATGTGGCTGACAGAAAATGAGTGAGGTCTTAATACTGGGGTTGCTGGTTCAGGAGGGCACTACAGTTGGTTGTGGCTTATCCTGTCAGACTGATGGCAACTGTAGCTTAGGATGGTAATACCTCCATCATGCTAAATGGAATGAAAGAATGGGGCAAAAGGGCATTCAAAAATGTTTCTACAAAGAATAAGAGGCTTTGAAGTCCTTGAGCTATTGTGGTTCCTGGCCTTTTAGCCAAATGACTAGCCTTCACAGATGGCCAGAATGTGGATATACTGGATTGTTGAAACTATCTTTGCAAATGCTGAAGTCCATTCCAGAATGATACATGTCTGTTAATTAACTAACCATTGTATTAGTTTCACTGTTTATATCACTCGATATCACCTTCTCCACTGCCAACAATGAACCATTGTGGGCTCCGCCTTTTCTTGATCATCGCTGCTGGCTTTGATGTGTCCTTTTGCATACCTTTCATTCATTTGTTTCTTTGTCCCTTTTCATATCTCTAGTTTCCCTCTCCCCTGACTCTCAGTGTGAAGAAAGGTCTCGACCCAAAACATCACCTACACCTTCTCTCCAGGGATGCTGCCCAACCCGCTGAGTTACTCCAGCTTTTTGTGTCTATCTTCAGTGTAAACCAGCATCTGCAGTTCCTTCCTTCTTGTCTGTTAATCTGATGGCAGGTTGAAGTGAACATAACTACCATAAATCTCAATAGAGATAACAAAAGCATTAACACATTAAACAGGAATGGGACACTCAGGCTCTCAAAATTACTTTGCCATTTAAAAAGATCATGATTATAACTTTGAAAGTAGACAAAAATGCTGGAGAAACTCAGCGGGTGAGGCAGCATCTATCGAGCGAAGGAATAGGTAACGTTTCGGGTTGAGGCTCTTCTTCGGACCCGAAACATCACCTATTCCTTCGTTCCATAGATGCTGCCTCACCCACTGAGTTTCTCCAGCATTTTCATCTACCTTCGATTTTTCCTGCATCTGCAGTTCTTTCTTAAACATGATTATAACATCAATTCTTTATTCCCCTCTCTTTCACCCACTTGTTTATCAAGTAGCTATTTATCATCACCTCCTCAACATTCAAAGGATCTACTTCTTCAGCTTTTGATGAATAGAACTTCAAAGATTCAAAATATTCTGACAGAAAAAGAAAAATTGCCACATCTTTCTTAATGAATGGATGACCCTTATTTTCAAACAGTAACCTCGTCTTCTACATGGCAAAACCCTTCAGAATTTATTTTCATCAAGTCACCTCACACTTTTCTAAACCTCAGATATAAGCTGAGCCTGTCTAACCTCTCTTTTAATGTCTGAAGAAGGATCTAGAGCCGAAACGTCACCTATCCCTTTTCGTCCAGAGATGCTGTCTGACCCGCTGAGTTACTCCAGCTTTTTGTGTTTAGTTTTAGTTTAGAGATGCAACGCGGAAACAGGCACTTCGCCCCGCTCATTAACACCATCCTACACACACTAGGGACGATTTACACTTCTACCAAGCCAATTGACTTGCATACCTGCACGTCTTTGGAGTGTGGGAGAAAACCGAAAATCTCGGAGAAAACCCATGCGGTCATGGGTAGAACGTACAAACTTCGTACAGACAGCACCCATAGTCAGGATTGAACTTGGGTCTCCGGCGCTGCAAGCGCTGTAAGGCAGCAACTCTACCGCTGCACCACCATGGCCGCTCTGTGACTATCCTCTCTTTTAATTAACCTTCTCGGAAGTGCATTAACACCTATCCTATAATAAGGACATTAACATTGTACCAAGTGTTCCAAATGTACCGATGCTCTACAATAATTGATGCATCAGCTCCTGATATTTTCATTTACTTTCCCAAGCAAGAAATTAAATACATCCTGTGTTTAGTAGTCACAAATCACACACAATTATGCCCAGATCCCTTTGCATCTCAGAGCTCTGCAAACTCTCACCATTTATTTAGACAATATGTTTCTGTTCTAGTTTGCCTGCGAAATGACAATTAAACATGTTTCCTATTATACTCAATTTGTCAGATCTTTGCCCATTCACTTAACCTAACTATATCCCTTTACTAGCTTCCTTATAATCTCTTCATAACTTACTTTCTTGTCTATCTTTGTGTCAAGAGCAAATTCAATGATATCTTCGACACATTCATCCTAGTCATTGATACAAATTGTAAAATGATGGAGCATCGACCCCTGTGGCACACCATATTGTCTTTACCCACTGCTAGTCATCCCTACCAGATCTCAATAATGGGCGGCACAGTGGTGCAGCGGTAGAGCTGCTGATTACAGAGACCCGGGTTCGATCCTGACTACGGATGCTGTCTGTATGGAGTTTATACGTTCTCCCCATGACCTACATGGGTTTTCTCCGAGAACTTCGGTTTCCTCCCACACTCCAAAAACATACAGGTTAGTAGGTTAATTGGCTTGGTATAAATATAAAGCTTTCCCTCGTGTGTGTAGGGTAGTGTTAATGTGCAGGGATCGCTGGTCGGTGGGCCAAAGGGCCTGTTTCCGTGCTGGATCTCTAAACCTAAACTTAAAATACAGAGAGCAATGGGACATTTCGTAAACAAGTTGACTTGTGTTATCCAGCAAGCTTCTGTTTTTTCCCCCATGATACAGTGTTCTCTTAACATTTGTTTACATATCTGTTTAGTGCATGTATGGGGTCGAGGAAAGAGTGTTCACGTTGTGGCTCCGTTTCCACCAATGTTTCCACCACCACGTACAAGAAGCGACAAGCCAGACACCATTGTATGCAGATGCTGAGAAGTGTTTTCAGCTCTGGCTGAACAACTTCTAATCTTGTGTGTGGACTTGATAAGAAGAAGTGCATCTTCTTCCCGCCCCCCCCACCCTCACATCAGTCTGAAGAAGGGTTTCGACCCAAAACGTTGCCCAATTCCTTCGCTCCATAGATGCTGCCTGACCTGTTGGATTTCTCCAGCATTTTGTCTACCTTCTATGTATAATAGTCTTGTTTTGCTTGCGGCATTTTCAAGTTGACTGTCTTGTTGCTGATCTGCTGTTCTTTCACAGGTTGGCCCTGACTTCAGATTGTATGTTAGCTTTTTAAAAAATATATATTTCACCTGCTGAGAAACCTTTGTTTCTCTTCCAATCACAATTTCCAAGAACCTCTGGAGGGTTGCAACTGAAATATTATTTTTGAATATGTTTTTCGATTATTTCTCTCGTTCTGGCTGCTGGATTCATTGTTTGTTCCACTTAAATGATTCATTAGCTGGGTAATAAAGAAATTATGGGATTGCCATTGCAACTGTTTTACGATTGAAGTAATTCCCATCATTTCATTAACAAAATACATAAAGCCATTATACTAATTTGTGATTGTTAAAATGTAGAGGAAAGATAAATGACATGTTTTCCTTCAAACGTACACCTGACCCTTCCATATCTCTATGTCTCCCTCTCCCCTGACTCTCAATCTGAAGAAGGGTCTCGACACAAAATGTCGCCCATTCCTCTCCAGACATGCTGCCTGCGCCACAGAGTTACTCCAGCATTTTGTGTCTATCTTCAGTGTATTTGCAGTTCTTTCAGACACATTTCATCTGCCCCACTGCAAAATCTCCTCAAGGTTTGCTTACTTTGAAGAAGTTCTCCTTCTCTCTCCCCGACGTGAATTCTGCAACACCCTCTATCACTGCTCCCCCTCTGTGACCCCTTCTACTCACCAGCTTAGCTAACAATGAACCATTCTACATTTTCCATGACCATTGTACCCTTTGATCTGTGTTTTCACGCCTTACCTTTCCAGATCTCTATGCCTCCCTCTCCCCTGAGCTGAAGAAGGGTCTCGACCCGAAACGTCATCCTTCCTTCTCTCCGGAGCTGTTGCTTGTCTCGCTGGGTTACCCCAGCATTGTGTGTCTATTTCCCATCGTATATATGTATGTATTAGCAAATGGCCTCATCTGAGTGCAGCAAAAATGCTCTAGCAAATTCCCCAGCTGTAAGGAACATGTTATGATAATGTATGAATTGTCGCAGTAGGAATGATTTGTGATAAGAATCTATGAGCAATTCAACTGTTGTCTTCATCGGGCCAGTTGGCCTTATACAACTTTCTTTCTAACGTGGCAATAGCTCTCGCCAACTCTTGGAAAAAGTAAAGGAAAAAAAAAAGAAAACCTTTGTTAGGAGAACATACAAAGGCCATTATTAAGGGCTGAAAAAACAAGAGGTGGGTTTCATAAATTGAACATGGCCTGAAATACCCCAGTTAATGTGAAGCTCTATCGCTGGATTAATAATTCAAAACAACTCAAGAATGGGTGGAACTTTCTTTTTAAGGCAGCTTTGAAGGATTCACTGAGATTTACTGTAATTAATTTGCTTCTACTGCAGAAACTGGGATTGCATGGGGATTTAAAGTATTCTGAGAATTGGATATACAGGCAGAGACAGCCAAGTGGGTTGAACAATGATTGTACAACTGCAGGGTTTCAGCACACAGATTTCATGCAGCTTGAGCTGGTCTGAAACTTTGCCCATTCCCTTTTGATTTACATAATAGAGAGTAACAGTTAATACTTCATCTTTGATCTCTTTTAAAAAAGCACTGAATAAAGTTATTTTCAGACTATGTGTTAACAATCATATGAGCATTTAGATTTAATTACCGGTAAACATTTCTTGGAAGAAAATAAACTATCTACAATTGGTTCAGGCCATGGCATGGATTGGACTGTTAGGACAAGTTAGATTACTTTGTCTTGAGCATTGCAGCCCCAGCAGTGACCTGATAGGAGTGTAGAACTATAATGAGATGCATAGGGAGAGTAGAAAGAGAGAGAGACATTTTCTCAGGGTGGAAATATTAAAGACTAGATGCCAAAGGTTTAAGGTGAGGGAGGAAATTTTAAGGGGATACAGAAGTTTTTTTACACATGGAAAATTATAGTTGCTGGGAATGTTCTGTCAGGGAAGGTAGTAGAAGAAGATATCTTGATTAATATGGGTGTCAGAGGTTATGGAGAGAAGGCAGGAAAATGGGGTTCAGAGGGAGAGATAGATCAGCCATGATTGAATGGCGGAGTAGACTTCATGGGCCGAATGGCCTAATTCTACTCCTATTCCTTGTGACATATGGTAACAAAGTTTAAGATGCTTTAAGAGAAACACATGAGCAGGCAGGGAATGAGGAACACGGACCACGTACAGAGATTAGATAGACTGCCATCTTGGTTGGCACAAGTATGTTCCTGTGCTATACTGTTCTACGTACCCTAAACCTATGCCCCTTATCCATTCCTTTTGTAACTTTGTACATCTTATCATGTCTCCCCTTGGCCTCCTTCACCCCAAGGAAAGAAAACCAAGTCTACCTTCATAACTGAAATGCCTTAATTTTAATTCGATAGATTTCTATGGATCTGAATTTTCGAAGTGAAATAGCACAATGCCTAGGGGTGAATTTCTTGCTGTATTGTATCATGCCCCATAAAAATGTACAAATCACACAGAATAACGTAACAATGCTGAGAATTATATTTTGCACTCTTCATCTCTCCCTTTGGTCCACCTACTGCACCCGAGTTTGACTTGGTTGCAATTATGTAGAGGATTATCTGATCCGTCTGGCTAGCATGCAAAACAATGCTATTCACTGTACCTCGGTACATGTGACAATAACAAATGTCAACCTGAACAATGGGTCGTTGTATCATCTTGGTCGCATTGTTTCAAAGCAACAATTGTAACACATCAAGCTTAGAACGAGAGTTCAGGGATGCCACCTCACACTAATTAGATTTATCGTAAAAATTCCAGTGTGATGTCAAACTGGGAGTAAAATCCCTTGCCATCTGCCAAGAGCTCAATGTTTTTTACAACGACCGGTTTCAGCAGCACCCGATCCCACAGCAATCTATTACTGAGAATGTGTGGCCCAGCAGCATAGATCAACTGGTTCCAGAGTGATCAATGAGCAAGGAGGTTAGTCCCACAGGTAAGCACTTGGCCGGAAAACCGTTACAGATTTGGTTACCCTGTATCACTGTGTTTTAATTTATTGATTATGCATTTACATTGCATTAACAGGCTTGTTAAGCTACAGCAAGTAAGAATTTCATTGTTCCGTTGCCTGTATATATTAAACACTCTCTTGACTCTACTCTCTTTCTTGAGCTGTTTTCGTGAATGGAGCACTATTTAATTGTTAGAAGAGCCGCCTTGTGGAGTAATGCCCCTGTCCCACTTGGGAAACCTGAACGGAAACCTCTGGAGACTTTGCACCCCACCCAAGGTTTCCGTGCGGTTCCCGGAGGTTGCAGGTGGTTGCCGGATGTTGCAGGTAGTGGAAGCAGGTAGGGAGACTGACAAAAACCTCCAGGAACCGCACGGAAACCTTGGGTGGGGCGCAAGGTCTCCAGAGGTTTCTGTTCAGGTTTCCTTAGTGGGACAGGGGCATTACACAGCGCTGAACTGCAGAGACCTACTCAGCTATATAGTTTTGTTTAAAGATACCATTTAAGTTTAGTTTACTGTCACATGTACTGAGGTACAGTGAAAATCTTTTGTTGTGTGCTATCCAGTAAGCAGAAAGACAATATATGATTAGCAGAAAGACAATAAATGATTAAGCGCAGACATAGCGCGGAAACAGGCCAATAGACCCACTGAGTCCATGCCGACCAGTACGCACACCAACTCTATCCAACACACACTGGGGACAATTTTTATATTTTTTACTGAAGCCCATTAACCTGTGTAGGAAAGATCTGCAGATGCTGGTTTAAATCAAAGGTAGACACAAAATGCTGGAGTAACTTGGCGGGTTAGGCAGCATCTCTGAAGCGAAGGAATGGGTGATGTTTCGGGTTGAGACCCTTCTTCAGACTGATTGTCTGCCTGTCCCGCTGAGTTACTCCAGCATTTTGTGTCAACCTACAAACCTGTACATCTTTGGAGTATGGGAGGAAACTGGAGAAAGCCCACGCAGGTCACGGGGAGAATGTACAAACTCTGTGCAGACAGGACCCATGCTGAGGATCGAAGCCGGGTCTCTGGTGCTGTGAGGCAGCAACTCTACCGGTGCATCTTGTTTGCTGAGAAAGTTGCAGGATTCAGCTTTGCACCCTAATGTAGACCTCAGTGGATCTTGAAACCAAGCTCATTGGCAGCAGCCCTAGCAGATTGGCGGAGGAAGTGCATGACATGATCTGATTCAAATTCCTTGATCACATGAGGTTCATGGAGCACACCTCCATTGTATACATACATGGCAATTGATAAATACACGATAAATACAATGACAAGTACAAAAGAGTGAATGGTGCATAGATTGTAGTGCAATCTGAAGTAGCGCTAAAAAAAAATCCAAATGAGGTAGAATTAAGAATAAGAATAAATGACAGCACTTCCGGGAAGGGGGTGTGAATGGGGTGTTTGGATCTGGTGTCTGATAACAGTGGGAAGAAGCTGGTCTTAAATCTGGATTAGCGATACATTTAACTTTCCTGATGCAATGTAACTGAAGATGGACTGGAGAGAGGAGGTCATGAGCCATGTGATGGACTAGGCTGTGTTCTAAACTGTCCACAGGTTCAAGTGGTCTTGGGTAGAGCAGATATCATACCAGGTTGAGTATGATACTTTGCAACCATCAATATAAGTACCCTGTACAACTCTAAATACAATGATGAATGCTGTTATGTATTCATAATTTTATTTATAGTTGAACTTATTGCTTGCTCAGTGAACTTCATGCAACATTGGAATTTCAGTGCATCCTGGTTGATATGACAATAAACTAATCTGATCTGCTATTAATCTGCCAGTCATCTGTCCATTCCCTCCAAAAATAGACACAAAAAGCTGAAGTAACTCAGTAGGTCAGACAGCATCTCTGGAGAAAAGGAATAGGTGACGTTTCAGGTCAAGACCTTCCTTCAGACTGTCCGTTCCCTCCACCTGTGCTGCCAGATCCACTGAATTCCTAAAACAGGAGATTCCAGCATCTGCAGTTTCTTGGGTCTCATCCCTACTTTAAAACCTCTCTGCTGCTTTCAGTAACAATGAGCACTGATGATCCCATTAAATTCCTGAAATTACAAGATTACTAAGGGTTTAAGGTCAGGAAAATGTCACTTGAACAGTCGACCCGGAATGTCACCTATTGCTTCGCTCCATAGATGCTGCCTCACCCGCTGAGCTTAGCATTTTTGCCAACCTCGGACTATCCTTGATCGGACTTTGCTGGCTTTACCTTGCAAGGCACAATTGTAATCATGAATTGTCTTTCTGCTGACTGGATAACAGGCAACAAAAGCTTTTCACTGTACCTCGGGACACGTGACGATAAGCTAAACTGAATTGAACCAAACCAGGATGTTGTTTTTACAATAAATGGAATGGTTCCAACTCCTAGTTAGACCTTCCATATTAAAAAAAAAACTAGTAGCTAGACCTTATAGAAAGAACTACTGATGAGCCTTTACTTTACCTGGCCTCAGGGCTAGAATTTAAAAATCATTCCAATTTAATTGACATTTTATTTATCATTTAAGACTCCAGTAGAATGGCTTTATCAGAATTAATCGCACTGTTCCTGCATAAAATTGCCACATGGCAGCTGATGGCACGATCTTCCTCAACTCTTGACTCAAATCAAACTGCTTATAGACATGATCTTTGAAGAATTTGCTTCTGGCTACGTTTTTCAATACTCTGGTATATAAAATTATTTTCCAGATTGTTGATAAAATCAGTTTTCTCGCCAATTATGTACTTTTCCATTTCTTCTATCTGATCGTTGTGAATTGTTGTAACTCTCTACCCCACAGAGATGTAAATGCTGAATCACTGAATATATTCACGTTCAAGAGAGATTTTTTAATTACTGCCAGCTCTTGCTCCCGTTTCAGAAGAAAGGCAAGATAAAGTAGGTCAAGATAGGGAAGAGGAAGGAGAGAA
The DNA here is from genome assembly GCF_028641065.1 of Leucoraja erinaceus. Taxonomy (NCBI): domain Eukaryota; kingdom Metazoa; phylum Chordata; class Chondrichthyes; order Rajiformes; family Rajidae; genus Leucoraja; species Leucoraja erinaceus. The sequence continues at coordinate 9,346,951 of NC_073391.1, read as the reverse complement.
TTGCAAAGCTCTTGTAAGAGAGGGTAAACTGCCACTGCTGACCCCACCTTTCCTCCCCACTGAACATCAGTTATTCTGTGTCGGAAGGAACTGCAGATGCTGGCTTACACTGAAGATAGACACAAAAAGCTGGATTTTACTTCGGAGTCACGTGAGTGACTTCGTGAAGAACCCCGCTTCCACGCATGCGTGCCATATCGCTACACGCATTGCAACGAGTCACACAGAGGGGAACGGCGTTCCCCAAGCGGGAGAATTTGAAAGTCGGGAACAGCAGGTAAGAGACTCTGCGTTTTCCCTCTTTTACTACTTACTTTTAGGTGGCTGCGGAAAGCCGGCGGGGAGACCCGTGGAGGGCGAGCAGCCAGCAGCAGCAACAGCACGAGTTCCCTGGAGGGGAACAACCTGAGCCCGACTTTGCTCCCGCACCGGCAAAATTCACCTCTCGGCCGGGCGGGAAGCAAAGTAAAGAGGTCCCGTATGCCAGTCTCAAGCGAGACTGACTTGGGACCAGTCGGTAGCAGCCAGCGCAGAGGCTGCGGGACAGACAGCTCGGACCAGCGGTACCGGGGCTCGAAACGCTCAGCGAGTGCAGCGGCACTTATGGAGTCGGAACGGGACGTCCGGGCTGAAAACCTTCTTCACAAGGTAAGGGCCAGGGGATCTATAGGAACAGCCGGGGTTACCGGCTGCGGAACTGCCGCGAAGGACCAGGCCCGTGAATACCGGGGTCGGTCCGAGCGGCTCCAACCCGCAACGGAGGGAACGACGGTCACCAGCGGGAGAAGGAAAGTCGGGAACAGCAGGTAAGAGACCCTGCGTTTCCTTCAACTTACCTTCTAGGTGCAGACATGGACCGGGTCCATGTAAGCTGCAGAAGGCCGGCGGGAGAACCGCGGAGGAGCGGCAGCAGCAGCAGCGGCAGTCGGCAGCAGCAGCAGCAGGCAGCCGGCAGCTGGAGCAGGAGCACGGGCAGCTGCAGGAGTTGCGGGCAGCTGCAGGAGTACGGGCAGCAGCAGTGACACTGACAGCTGCAGGAGCGCAGGTTGCGGCAGGAGCTGGCAACGGCAGGAGCTGTAACGGCAGGAGCTGGCAACGGCAGGAGCTGGCAACGGCAGGAGCTGTAACGGCAGGAGCTGGCAACGGCAGGAGCAGCATGGGCACATCGATTCCCGGAGGAGGAAAACACCTGTGCCCAACTTCGCTCCAGCACGGTGAGAAAATTCATTTTCAGCAGCAAAGGACTTGGCAGTTGACTGGCTGCAATCTACTACAAGGGACCAGTATGTGAGTGACCAGGTGTAGTATCTGTTCTTATCAGTTTAATATCTGATATGTCCCTTATCTAGGGACCATATATTAAATAAAATCTATAATAGCTGTTATCATCAGTTTTAATGTCTTATATGTTCCTTAGCTAAGGACCATATAAGTAGGAGTGCCCAGAATTGAGGGCATTAGAGTGGGGTTGACCGGCTGCAACGACCGCAAGGGACCAGTGCCGTCAGTATGGGGGTGGGTCCCACGGGTCTAAGATAAAGGAGCAGCCAGGAGCGCTGAGAGCGTTGGAGCCGGGTTAAAGGAATAGATGGAATCAGCTGTGCCAGTTATCCTCCACACCGGCCATATCCACTCCACGGAAGGAAGGACAAGCTGGAGAAGGAGGACCGTGGAACAGGGGGCAGCCAGCGGCACTTGGATCAACCGTAGTGGGATCAGCGGTGCCCGATGTCGGCCCCGCACCGGCCAGCTCCATGCGGCCGAGCGGTAGGCTAGACACAAATCAAACAAGGTAGTGGACTGAGAAGGGTCCGACTTTGCATAACCGCCGGCAACCAGCGCCCGAGAGGGCTGGAGCGGGAAGAAGCGGTGTATGGAGCCTTGCTCCAACGTAATAAACCCACAGCAGCACCTCTTTGAGGGCTGCACAATGCTTCTACCCCATCAGAGGGGAGCACTGTGGGTCAGTTCTGGGTTGACTTGCAAGAGGGGTCCGCAGAACAAAAGACGAGTGGGCAGCAGTTAAGCCCCACATGGGTACCCCGTGCGGGACCCTAGAGATCTCTAACTCTATAAAAAAGAGTAGGCAGGACCCTGATGGGCCAGAGCCTGGTAATACAGCATCCCATGATCCTAACACAGCAGGGACTCTGCTGGACATGGTGGCTGATTACTTTAACCAAGTCAAACATGGGTAGACTTGGATCCAGGATGGCAATAGTATTACTATATGTCTGGCCACAAACGCCAACAGGGAAAAAAAAAAAAATTTTACAGACACTGGCCAGACATCTGCCACCTGGCAACGGTGAGGCATTACGGGTGCCCAGTGTAAACCAATGCATTTGGCAGCATATGGGGACGAACATCAGGAACCAGGACCTCAAGATCCAGAGAACCTTAAAGGGATTGACGGAAGGCATCATAGAATACACTCGCACCCTGGCCTAAATGTAGGTAACCAAAGACCATCTAGACGCACTAGCTCTGTTTAGTAATATGCAATATGATCTGAACTACACATGGAAGGCGGCCATTCAGCCAGCACTGGGACCCCAAAAAATGCTACCATTTGCAAACAAAGAACCGTGAGTGGACAAAGCCAAGACACTGGGGCTCATCAAGGCCAGCGCAAGGGCCTATTTTGGAGCATGATACCGGCCACAGGCAACGCCATAAATAATGTGGCTCATACCAGTGGCAGTGCTAGAAATCAATAACCCGCAGGATCCTTTTTTAGGGTATGGCCAGGGCGGCCACCCTGGAAGATGTGGGAACCTCAACCTCCCACACAACCCCGAACAAGAGATATCAAACCAGAACCTCCTTTGTCAAATAAACCAAGGAAATAACACAACCACCGGTAACCATGGAGGTAGGTGGGTGGGGTTTTCTTCTGTTCAAAATAGGGACCTATGATGGTAGGGGAGGTTACAACACTACAGTTATGTATGGTATATAATCACTACAGATTCATATAATCTCAGCAGTATTCAGGGTTATCTGATAAGATTTACTCATTCCAATAACCACAGTACAACATACACCAGAAGGGCATTTTGTCCTTACATAAACCAAACAATCTAAAACCCACATGGTCTACAAAAATTGTACACAAAAGATGTGATTGAGCATACTTTTCATGGAACATTAGAATTGTATCAAACATATTTATTAAAAATAAATAGAGTAGGGTTGCAGGATTATCATTGATTTTAACCCTAAACACATTTGTTCTAGATATTCATTTTAAGATGGATACTCTTTTTTCTTGATAAGACTTGGTGTCAGCTGCGGGTTTTCTATATGGCAGGCATTGACTCAAAAGAGGAACTTTGGCAATAGAGCTTACAATAGGGGCAATCATTAGCTCCAATATTATTTACTAAAATTCTAAAACCAGCTTGGCATTGTTATGTAACAAAGCCATAGGGTGATGTATTTCCCCCGTTCGGCCCCATCAATGGGGTACTAGGGATAATTCAACTACACTCGGCATCTGGAATTCTCAGAGTTCCGACTGACCTTCTAAATCATGGTATTCGGTCATACAGGGGGATGGTTAGAACCATGTTCTATGTTTACAAATAGCCAAGCCAAAAAATTATTAATTTTCCAGTGACTGGAGGCTGTCATCCATGCCATAAGACTATGGATTATGGATTTATAGAGGCTAAAGACCCACTGCACGGCATTGGGCTGTCAGACAGGACGATGAATCTCATCTCATCTGCACTAAGACTGTCAACATGGAAGCAGTACCTTTGGACATCAAGAAATGGGGCATATACTGCTTGGACAACAACCTCGACCAAAAGGCCAAGAACATTCTGGCCGTATCGGAATTTTTACAAGCCTCCATTATGATAATCGATGGAGCTACAGTGCCATCAATAGTGCCACAAGTGCACTCTCCAATTACCTATCACAAGGAACGGAGCGGCACGCGGTGGGAACGCACCCCTGGTAAGAAAACCAGGTACTCCGAAATCTGGGACGTGGGTGTCGTTTCTCAACATGCTGAGGAGCTTGTAGCTCATAACAGCGTTGTCACTTCAGTAACAGACCAGGAAGATGGTTATGCTCATGGTGTTATTTACCGCACAACAAGTCCAGCCATTAAGCAAACTGAGCCTGGACTCCCTGATCATCTCACCGAGAAACTGGTGTTGTCATACAGGATTTAATAAAAGAAAACAGATCGGGTTTCCTCAGGTCAAGTGTTTGAATTGATGGTACACCCATATGGCAAACGACGGTGTATAGCAAGACACATCTAACAATATATGGAATATACTAAGAACATTCGAGGTCAGAAAATGGAGTTGTTTATCTCTTAAAAGAAACCGCATGAAAGGGTCACGACTCAAACTATATTAGGTGGCTCAAATAGGTCCTAAAAATGACACTAATGTTTTAACTCTCATTCCACCAGGGCTGCAGCAACATCCGCAGCAAAAATTTGTACAGGTACCCACAGACCAAATCCTCAGAATGGCAGGATGGTCATTCAAAAAGGGGTTTTCCACAGGTTTTTATAATAAACCAGTTAAATTTTGGAGCCATCATTTGTATTAAGAAGACATTTTATGTCCAACAATATAATTGCCCGAAAGGTTACAGGGCTATGATTCTCAAATTTAAAAAAATAAAAAAAAAAAAAAAATTGTTATATAATTTTTTCATTATACCACACAACTCTTTGTATAATTGTGTTTTAAAATTACTAATGATGCTCTCTCCCAATACCCAAGGCAGTTGTGAAGCATGGACTCGTTCCACGGCATGAGGTCACAGAGCTTTGAAATCTTCACGAAGTCACTCACGTGACTCCGAAGTAAAATAGTAAGATTAAACGAGAACTTACCAGTTTGAAGTTTGATCTGTATTTTATGAGGAGTTACGATGAGGGATTTCGTGCCCTCCGCTCCCACCCTCTTATGATCATATCAAAAACTGGTATCTCTTTGATAATCTTACTATGTTAGATCATTATGGGTTCCTGTGACCTCACACCGCTGCTTTGAAGAATGACACGCATGCGTGGAAGCGGGGTTCTTCACGAAATCCCTCATCGTAACTCCTCATAAAATACAGATCAAACTTCAAACTGGTAAGCTCGTTTAATCTTACTATTATCTCTGTATCTCCCTCTCCCCTGACTCTCAGTCTGAAGAAGGGTCTCGACCCGAAACTTCACCCATTCCTTCTATCCAGGGATGTTGCCTGTCCTGCTGAGTTACTCCAGCATTGTGTGTCTAACACTAACTCTGCAGTGAATAGAGATGATGAGGCCCATGCAAGGGCACATCACTCATGTTTAGGCCTGGATTAAGTCAAATATTGAAGAGAGGTTGAATGAGTAAGATTTGGTGCATGGGAGGATATGGTATACAGAGTTTTTGAATGAGACGACTATTATTCTTTGGAAGAGAATGGAATAATTAAGGCCAGTCAACATGGTTTTATCTGTGACAGGAACTTGGTTGAGTTTTTTGATGAGCTGATGAAGGTTAGGGCAGCAGATATTATGTACTTGAATTTTAGTAAGGCGTTTGATAAAGTCCTACATGGTGGGCTGATCCAAAAGATGAAGAAACATTGGATATACAGTGACTAGGTCATTTGGATTTGGAACTGGCTTTCTCATAGAAGGTGAGGTGGAGGGTGTTATTCTGGCTGGAGGACAGTGATTAGTGGAGTTCTGCGGGGATCAGTGCTGGGAACTTTGTTGTTTGGGATGTGTATAAATGACTTGGACATAAATGTAGCTGGATTGGTTGCTAAGTTCGCAGCTGACACCAACAGTGGAATTGCGGACAGTGAGGAATGCTGGAAAAGTATACAGTGGGATATAGATCAGCTGCAGATGCCAGATGGAGTTTAACCTGAGCAAGTGTGAGGTGCGGGACTTTGTGAGGTCATGTGAAAGGAGAAAGTACACAGTTAATGACATGACCCTTAATAACATTGATCAGAGAGGTCTTGAGGTCCAAGTGCTTTGCTCCCTGAAAGTGACAACACAAGCAGATATAGTGGCCAAGAATGTGTTTGGTATACTTGCCTCAACAGTCAGGTCATTGAATAGAAGGGTCACAAGTCATGTTGCAGCTTTATCAGACTTTGGTTCGGCAGCATTTGGAATATTGTGTACAGTTCTGGTCACCCCATTACAGGAAGGATGTGAAGACTTTGGAGAGGTTTAAAAATGCTGCATGGATGAGGAGTAATTAGCTGTAAAGAAAGGTTGGGCAAACTTGGATTGTTTTCTCTTGTGTGTTGAAGTGTGAAGGGAGACCTGACAGAAGTGTATGAAATGAAGAGTAGCATGGATCGGGTAAAGACAACCAGAATATTTTTCCTGCAATTGAAATGTCAAAGAATGGAGGCGAGGCTAGGAGGTGAAAGCAAATTAATTCAACAATGTGCAGGGCATGTTTTGTTTACACAGAGCTTGGTGGTTGCCTGGAAGACGCTGCCAGGGTAGATAGATACGATTGTGGCATGTAAGAAGCTTTTCGAAAGGAACATGGATATGCAGGGAATGGAGAGATATGGATTAGTTTAACCTGGCATCATGTTTGGCACGGACATTGTGGGCTGAAGGAGCTGTACTGTGTACTGTGTTGTATCGTAGATGAAGGATGGGAATTGCCAAAGCTGTGTGTTAATGTTTAACTTGGTCATTTCTTTATCTTAAATCCTGCTCTGATTTATAAAAGTCGTCACATCCTTGGAAGAGACTCAAAACCAAGAACAATGGTCCATTAGCCTTTACTGAGTAGATCTGTTTGTCAGAATGAGCAATGAATGGCTATGAAACGTATTACCTCGATCTGGAGGTGGATCATTAGATGACCATTGTGTTTCTTGGAGGATTTAAAGCAAGTTCTTTGAGAATTCCCACAGTGTGATTGTGCGGGAGCTTTATTAGCTTGGAAGGTTAACTCCTCGTAGAGAGACCTTACCCTCCTCATTCAGCATATCGGAATATACTTTCATGTCTACCCACATCTACTGTAGATCGAGGGTGGCACAGTGGCGTGACAAAAGAGCTGCTGCCTCACAGCGCCAGCGGCCTGGGTTCGATCCTGACTATGGGTGCTGTCTGTGCAAAGTTTGTACCTTCTCCTTGGGTTTTCTCGGGTTGCTCCGGTTTCCTCCCACATTCCAAAGACGTGCGTGTTTGCAGATTAATTGGCTTTTGTATATTGCTCCTAGTGTGTAGGACACTGAACTAGTCCATGGGTGATCAATGTTTGATGTGGACTTGGTGAGTCAAAGTGCCTGTTTCCACACTGTATCTCTAAGCTAAATTATTAAGGGCCCACATTTTTCTATTATTTGTTAATACTCATGTTTTCTTAAATAGCACAGCTGCAACAATTTGGAGTGTAATTGAGTTAGATGGAGCAGCTGAACTCATGTGGAGTACAGGTTTGAGGAACTAATAGGTGCAAAACTGAAATAGTATTTTGACATAAGGGTATAATTACTGAGCAACAAGTTTACATAAGATTTTCCATTATAAACATGGACATGAATTTAGAAGTATAAGGTGGGCAGTTCAGACAGATGTATGATTCTTAATGTGAGACTGTTCTTAATAAATGCTTGTTATTGTTTGCTGGAACAGAACACTTACAGATGAATGTTTAATTAAAAAGTGTAGCTTTTCTGGATGTCAACTGAGTCATTTCAATGCAGGGCCTCATGAAAGATCATCAATTTAAATTGGGTTTTGTTCTCCACTGATGCTATTTTTAACACTTTATTATTTCCTTGGTTTTAAGCTTCTGCAGTTTTATTAAAATCTGTTCCTATCTGCTTTTAAACCATATGTTTTGTCTAGGCATCCAATAGAGTTGAGCTATAGCCAACACTGAACCCTGGATAATAGCTCGGCATTTGAGGTTACATAAAGAATTGTAATACATCTTCTACAGCAAGCCCAATGATTGGATATAAGATGAGAATTATTGGTATGGGTTATCATAGAAACATAGAAACATAGAAAATAGGTGCAGGAGTAGGCCATTCGGCCCTTCGAGCCTGCACCACCATTCAATATGATCATGGCTGATCAACCATCTTAGTATCCTGTACCTGCCTTCTCTCCATACCCCCGGATCCCCTTAGCCACAAGGGCCACTCCCTCTTAAATATAGCCAATAAACTGGCCTCAACTACTTTCTGTGGCAGAGAATTCCACAGATTCACCACTCTCTGTGTGAATTTTTTTTTTTCTCATCTCAGTCCTAAAAGATTTCCCCCTTATCCTTAAACTGTGACCCCTTGTTCTGGACTTCCCCAACATTCGGAACAATCTTCCACCATCTAGCCTGTCCAACCCCTTAAGAATTTTGTAAGTTTCTATAAGATCCCCCCGAAATCTTCTAAATTCTAGCGTGTACAAGCCGAGTCCATCCAGTCTTTCTTCATATGAAAGTTCTGCCATCCAAGGAATCAGTCGGGTGAACCTTCTCTGTACTCCCACTATGGCAAGAATGTCTTTCCTCAGATTAGGAGACCAAAACTGTACGCAATACTCCAGGTGTGGTCTCACCAAGGCCCTGTACAACTGCAGTAGAACCTCCCTGCTCCTATACTCAAATCATTTTGCTATGAATGCTAACATACCATTCGCAGTCATCATTGTCACATTTAGCGAGATTCAGTGAAAAGCTTTGCACATTTTGCATTCAACTCACATTATACACAAGTACAATAAAGTCATACAATAGGTTATAAAAAGAGAAAAATAGCAAGGTGCAGAATACAGTGTTACCCCATTAGAGTTATAGAGCAAAAGTCCAAGATCCAAAACAAGGTAGGTTGGAAGATCGGGACTCTATGGAGGCTTACGGGAGGACTGTTCAGTAATCTGATAACAGCGGGGGGAAGAAGCTGCTCCTGAATCTGGTGGACAAAAACGCTGGAGAAACCCAGCGGGTGAGGCAACATCTATAGAGCGAAGGAAATAGGCAATGTTTCGGGTCGAAACCCTTCTTCAGACTGATCTTCAGAAACCCTTCTTCAGAGTCTGGTGGTACATGCTTACAGCTTTTGTATCATCTGCCCAAGAGAAGGGGTGAGAGGAGGGAATGACCAAGGTAAAAACAGCCCTGGCTGCTTTTCCAAGGCAGAATGAAGTGTAGATGGAGTGTGACTGTGAAGAAGAATACAATTCCTCACAGCATAGTATTACTATGATAGCTGCAAAAACAATGATAATATGCATGGGTTTAGCATTCGGAAGAGCTAATATATGTCTATTTCCAGTAAATAGCCATCTGTTTCCAACAAGCAGGCATGGTTGAAGGATTATTCAGTTTAGAAACATGAATTAAAATAATCCTTGTATCCAGCACTCTGATTTTGATCAACTTTCATGTTAGACGTGTGCAAGACCCTATTATTCATTACACACATTATATTTTATTTGATGCTTATTTTGAAGAAAAAGACAAACAGTGCAGTAACAGGCTTTCTTTCAAACTGGGATGGAGATAAAAAGAAAAACTAATCCCATAATTCAATAGTTGGAGATTTGGATGTTACCTATGGTTGCTGCACATGCAGAATCTAAAACGTCACTTGAACTAACATTTGTAAATTAGCATTTTGCAAATCTGACATCATTCCTATTTTTTCCCAGATTAAATAACACAAAAGTGATTTCACGATCACATTTGAGGACTCACAACTGATTGCAAGTGATATTTGTAAATAACTAAAAACAATATATAGAATGAACACCATAGGAATAGGGCCTTCAATCCCCTGTGTTTGTGCCAAATATGATGCCCAATTAAACTAATCCTTTCTACCTCAAAGTGACCCATGTCCCTGCATATACGTGTGCCGATCTAAAAGTCTCTTAAACACCGCTATTGTTGGGGAATCTCACCAATGCATGTAAGAATAATTTAACCATATGCATGTAAGAATAATTTGCAGATGGTTTATAATTATTTTAATCTTCTAGTTAATTCCAAATGTTTAGTTTAGTTTAGTTTAGAAATACAGCATGGAAACAGGCCCTTCGGCCCACCCAGTCCACGCTGACCAGGGATTTTTTAAATCGCTCATTTTGGAAATACAAAGAATCTAAAGCTAATCAGGAAGTTAAAAAGCAATACTAGTAGCAACAAAATAGTGCTGGTCAAATTAATGTAACTCAAAATGCACCAAATTCATGTCTCGTGTTTTGACTACTTGTACAACTGTAGAAACAATTCATGCATTGATTTTGACCTTCTACAAATCCCTGAATTTTACAGTGGCCATAGTCCGTGCAGAGGTGGGGTAGTTAAAGTAACATTGTGAATCATGAAAGATTGCAGTAAAATCGGTCAGGCCATACACCAGCTATTAAGAAATGATGTAATCTGTTATTATGGCAATGGTACCAGCACGCCCAAAAAGTCATAATATGATTGGCCAGAATCGACACAGAAAAGAAAATCATGTCCAACAAAAAGCTGGAGGATTCAACATTGGAACTGGCAGAATGGCGAAGAAACTAGTGATTGCAGTGTCCATTGATTTTCTAAAAGCATTTGATGAGGTGCTGCACTTTCAATGGTTTACGAGTCGGTAACAGCATGGAATGAGGATTGGTTAATAGAAAATGGTGTAGAAATAAACTCATCATGATTCGGACACTGCAACTGGTGGGATACAAAAATGATCCATGCATGGGCCTCTGCCCTTTGCAGTCAATATCAATCACTTATATTAGAGGACAGAGTGCAATCTGTCCTGGTTAGCTGAAAATACAAAGCTGTCTGGGAATATTAACTGTGCATTGGATACAAAGCTAAAAGGAATCTAGATAAATTATGTGAGTGAACAAAAGTATGACAAATGGAATATTAGTTTGAAGGAAATGCTAGAGAAAGTTTGCTTCACTAACAGCATTCCACTGTGTCTGCATAAAGATAATGTTCACCGAGACAGCAGGGCATATTATTAATATTCAATTTAATATTATTAAAGAAAGTTGCACTGCTCGTGAGAAGTGTATCTTATGTGGAGCCAGGTAGAATCAATAAATAATGTTTCCATTGTGAGTTCCATCACTCCCACCACCCTCCTATCATTGAGATGATTGGAACAATTAATGTATCTCAATGAAGGGGTGGGGGTGGGGGGGGAAGAGGGAGAAACCAGAAATACAACACTGGGTGGGAAGGCAAACTGTGCATAGGATGCAAAGTTGAAAGGGATATACTGTAGCTAAATTAAATGAGTGAACAACCTCCTTGATGAACAACTTCTCCTTGAAGTTCTCTGTATTTTTTAATCACGATTAATATTTTCCAGCTGGATATTATCAGATTTTTTTTGTGTTGATCTATAGTTCTTGCAGGGAGCGTGGGTGCAGAACTGATGAATCTGTTAAGAATTGTGGAAAAAGCCAGGTCTTAATTATTTTGTAGTTCTCTCCTGGAAAATAAACATAAACGATTTTCCTTACAAATGGCTCCCTGATGACTAAGAACACATGGACACCATTAACCTCGGACATTACTGGGAGATATATCAGAGGCTAAATTTAATGGCTCGCGACCTCTCTAAGAATTCCTCTGACATCATGCACCATATAACCTATAAATATTCATATAAATAATTGTTATATGATGAACATGTAATTAAGTTTTATTTTGTCTTGCATTAATAAAGGGACAGCTCGAAGAACAACTCGACTGAACAGGAACTGTCCATATCTCTTTCTTCCTGTGGTCAGTGCTCCAGTGATATTGCAGACTATTCCTTATAGTTTTTGCTTGTACATCAACATCCCTGAATTCTGCAACACAACACAGGCACCATTGCAACATCACCATAAAATAAAATTTAAAACTGAAGGTGATATGGAATCAGAAGAGCCATATTTAAAAACAGAAACCGTATTGTAGAGGGTAGACACAAAATGCTGGAGTAACTCAGCGTGACAGGCAGCATCTCTGGAGAGAAGGAATGGGTGACGTTTCGGGTCGAGACCCTTCTTCAGACTGGTTCCCCTGCCTGGGATCGCTCTCACTGCGACCACCGTGGACTTACCAACAATGGCTCGTAGTCTCGGGTGAGGCTAGTCGGGAGCTCCAACGCCGCAGAAGGTTCATCCAGCCCCGATGCGTGGCTCGATTGCCCGGCACGGGTGAGCTGACATCCCCTCGATGCGGGAGCGGATCGCCTCAACACGGAGGGCCCGAACGCCATAGGCTACGGGAGTCAAGACCGTCCCGTCAACGGGAGCTCAAGGCCCACGACCGAGAAAGAACTAAGGGAAAGGACAAACTTTATTTCGCCTTCCATCACAGTGAGGAATGTGTAGGAGTCACTGTGGTGGATGTTCATGTTAAAATGTGTTTTTGAGTGATCTGTTGCTTTTAATTGTATGACTGACCTGGCCAGTGAAATTCCTCATATGTTGCAAAACATACTTGGCAAATAAAATCTGATTCTGATTCTGAATGTAGAAGCATTTGAATGGACCTCTCATGCGCTAGGGATGATGTTACCAATTTTCCAATCTACCTCATGATGGCCCTTGCACTTTTTTGGCAGTCACCGAGGTACATTGTTGAGTAGAGTGAGTAGAGTGACAGCCGCAGGGAAGAAGCTGTTCCTGGACCTGCTGGTCCGGCAATGGAGAGACCTGTAGCGCCTCCCGGGTGGTAGGATCTTCTTGATCAGAGTTGAGGTATTGTGGGTCCAAGAGAGGTCATCGGATATGTTGACCCCCAGGAACCTGAAGCTGGAAACACTTTCCACCTCCGTCCCGTTGATGTGGATGGGGGTGTGCGTGCCGCCCCTAGACTTCCTGAAGTCTACAATGAGCTCCTTGGTCTTCTTGGAATTAAGGGCCAGGTTGTTGTCAGCGCACCATGCTGCTAGGCACTGGACCTCCTCAGGTCGACTCATCGTTGTTGCTGATGAGGCCAATCACCGTTGTATCATCTGCATACTTGATGATGGTGTTAGTACCATGTACAGGTGTGCAGTCGTAGGTGAAGAGAGGAGTAGAGGAGGGGGCTCAGCACACAGCCCTGAGGAACGCTGGTGTTCAGGGTGAGGGTTGAAGAGGTGTGCTTGTCTAACCTCACAGACTGGGGTCTGTTGGTCAGAAAGTCCAGTATCCAGTTGCAGAGGGAGGGGTCGATGCCCAGGTTACCGAGTTTGGTGATCAGTTTTGATGGTATAATGGTGTTGAATGCTGAGCTGTAATCGATGAACAGCATTCTTACATATGTGTCTCTGTTGTCGAGGTGGGAGAGGGCAGAGTGAAGTGCCGTTGAGATGGCATCCTCCCTACTCCTGTTCTTGCGATAGGCAAACTGATAGGGATCCAGTGTGGGGGGTAGGCAGCCTTTGAGGTGTGCCAGGACCAGCCTCTCGAAGAACTTGGTGATGATGGGGGTATGTGCAACTGGGCGGAAGTCGTTGAGGCTTGCCGCAGTGGAGTGTTTTGGCACTGGCACGATGGAGGTGTTTTTAAGGCAAGTGGGGACAACTGCTTGGGCAAGTGACAGGTTGAAGATGTCAGTCCAGACGTCTGTCAGCTGCGCAGCACAGGCACTGAGCACGCGCCCGGGGATGCCATCAGGGCCAGCAGCTTTACGTGCATTAGTCCTACTCAGTGCTACGTACACATTGTAGGGGGTGAGTGTGAGGGGTTGGTGATCAGCAGGGAGCACAGCCTTGATGGCTGTCTCTAGATTGTCCCTGTCGAAGCGGCCATAGAAGTGATTCAGCTCCTCAAGGAAGGAGGCGTCGCTGGATGTGGGGGTGATGTTGGAGGGTCTGTAGTCCGTGATGGCCTGGATGCCTTGCCACATGCGTCGGGGGTCGGAGTTGTTGTTGAAGTGCTCCTCAATCCTGAGCTTATGGCAGTGCTTGGCCTTCCTGATGCCCCTCTTCAGGTTAGCCCTGGATGAACTGTAGGCTCGAGCATCGCCTGACCTGAAAGCGGTGTCCCGTGCTTTCAGCAGTAGCCTGACCTCGCTGTTCATCCATGGCTTCTGATTCGGGAATATGGTCACCTGTTTGAGGGAGGTGACACTATTGATGGTGGAGTTTATAAAGTCCAGAACAGAGGATGTGTAGGAATCAATGTCCGTGTGGGAGTCAAGGGTGGCCTGGGCTGCAAACGCCTTCCAGTCAGTGTTTCCAAAACACTGCTGAAGTGTGAAGTCCGCTTCCTCTGACCAGACTTTAACTGTCCTTACAGTTGGTTTAACCCGTCTGATGAGTGGGGAGTACTTAGGGAGCAGGAACAATGAGAGGTGATCAGACTGACCAAGGTGGGGGAGGGGGACGGCTTTGTCAGCTTCAGCCATGTTAGTGTAGACTTTGTCCAGTGTCTTGTCTACTCTAGTGGGGAAGGAGACATGTTGGTGGAATTTGGGTAGTACAGTCTTCAGGTTGGAGTGATTGAAGTCACCCGCAACAATGAAGGCTGCCTCGGGGTTGTGCGTCTGTTGTTTGCTAATGGCAGTATGCAGCTCTTTCATTGCAAGCTTGGCATTAGCATCAGGAGGGATATAGGCTGCAGTCACAACAGTGGAGGTGAACTCTCTGGGCAGATAGAACGGTCTGCATCTAACCAAGAGGAACTCAAGGTTAGCTGAGCAGTGACTCTTGATGATGGTGGAGTCCGTGCACCATGCTTTATTTACATAAATAAATGCACAGACCCCCACCTCTGGTCTTACTGGAGTCAATGTCGAGTGAGGCTAGCAGGAACAGGACTATCATGGCATGCGAAAGTTTGAAGAAGGGTCTCGACCTGAAACGGCACCCATTCCTCTTCTCCAGAGATGCTGTCTGACCCGCTGAGTTACTCCAACATTTAATCCGTCACGTAAAACGTACAAAATCTGCCACGTAAAACGTACAAAATGCTTGCCAGCATATGAGACAAATTCCCATGAGACAAAGTACCCAACAACAGCCTGATGCAGGACGAGCACTGTAATTAGCAAGTAGTCAGGCTTCATTCTGCAATATACAAACGGCATGTTTGATGAAATAAAGAGAGATACTCCTCAATTACGATTGCTGCCTCTCATGCACCACATTGAAATGTTGGGAATGAACCAGTGTGCTGTCCGTATGATTTGATATCGCAGGACATAACTGGCTCTTTCTCTTCCATGAATATAAAGTGCTCGAACTGACTCATCGTTGAATATAAAACAGTTGTAACTATGTAGCTCTATCAGCAATGATCTGTACGATGTATTTTTGGTTCTGTTGGATGAAAAAATGTATTACAACAGAGCTAGAAATAGCACTGATCGTGATTTCCAGAAGCTGGCACTGCTCTGGGTATAATATGTTACAGTTGTCCACCTGTGAAGACTCTCACTGCTCAGCCCAAACACCAACTCTTCTTCTGTATCAGTACCCTTTAGCCCTGCAACCAGTGAAACAGTATTCTATCAAGAATCAAAATTGAGTAATAATATAATGAGCAACACAGGTACAAAAACTTTGGTATTAAAGATGAGGTGATTTGGCTAAATTAGCTTGAAGATGCACACAGAATGGAATGCTTTATTGTCACATGTGACTAGGCACAGTGAACCTCTCTGCTTGTACACCCAATGTACATCGAGCCTTTGATGCATCAGAGGAGACTATTGACAACCCTGCTCAGGCAAAGGACATCCTTCCAAGTCAGTCATCTAAGAGCGAGATGAGGTGAAATGTGGTTACCTAGACAACCATCACAATTCGAAGCAAAAGGATAAAAGTCTTACAATTGAAGCATTTTCCAGCAAAGGCAGGCACCTGCTGTGGCCTTTCTAAAATCAGAGAAAGACCTGCAAATGTTAGTGATGAGATTTAAAATCAGCAGTGCAGAACAAATCTAAATTCTACCGTTTTGAAGACAAAGAACAATATGACCATCCTGTCGACAAAATAGATGTGTGATGGAAGAGGTCATTATTACTATTATTAAACTTTATTTCAGACTCAAAGCCCTGTCCCACCATACGTTCATTCAAGAGCTCTCCCTAGTTTAAAAAAAAATCTAACTCGTGGAAGCACGTGGAATGAACGTAGCGGGTACGTCGGAGCTCGGGGATGTCTCTCAGCGGCTCGTAACGCTAACGGCAGGTACTCGGGAAACGCGGTAAGCACGGGAAGACTCGTGAAGATTTTTCAACATGGTGAAAAATGTCCACGAGAGCCCCGAGTACCGACGAGCGGCCATTACCGTAAATCTCCGAGTTCGAATCAGGGCAAACTCGGGAGAACTCTTGAATGAACTCGTACAGTGGGTCAGGGCTATCAAGGTCCAGACAACATTACATAAAATACCTTGCATATAAAAACACCATAAAATACATAACATTTTAGTATATCACTTATAAAAGCATCATAAATGATATGCAAAAACACAGTACATGATTTAAATTCCAGAATAAAAAAGAAAGATCAGTGTCCTAAAACGAGACAGCGATACCGTGTCTCCACAGCTGGGATTCGTAGCGTGTAGTTCTAACCCTTATGTTTAACAAGGCCACAATAATTACATTTTTAGAGTCATTTATCCTGCAAATGAATTTATACATGTGATTTCTTAGGATAGCTTCTAAAGTACTGACTCCTGCAGCCACAAACATGTTACTAGCACTACACCATCTACATTTCCTTAGCAGTGTTCTCATGGCATCGTTATAGGCCACCTTTAGTCTCTGCAAACTTGTCTTTCCGTAGTTTGACCACAGGTGCGCAGTATAGAGTGGTGTGCAATTTGCTCTAAACAGAGACATCTTCACCACATCTGTACACGCACCAAACTTACGCAAGAGAATATTCGCCTGTACATACAGCATACGTCGTTGCCTATAAATATCCTCATCATCTGTCAGAAAATCAATGTTCTTGAATAAATTGAACTCCAGGCACCTGTAATCAACTGCAGGAGCCACATAAACTTGCCAAGTGAAAATATATAGCAGACAATTCACCATTTAGCATGTATTGCATTTCAAAGAACAATAAGTCAAGTCAAGTGTGTTCTATTGTCATATGGCCCAGTTAGAATAATGACATTCTTACTTCCTGCAGCACAACAGAATATGTAAACATAATAAATAATATAACAAAAACTCAGAAAAAAAAGAACAAACAATAACAGTGCAATACTAATAATAATAATAATAATAATAATAATAATAATAATAATAATAGTCTATTGGAGTTCATAATTTATGAGGTTGGTGTGTTTAATAGCCTGATGGCTGTAGGGAAGAAGCTGTTCCTGAACCTGGATGTTACAGTTTTACATCACAGTCCTATACCTTCTTCCCAATGGCAGTGGTGAGATGTGACCAGGATGGTGTGGGTCTTTGATGATGCTGGCTGCCTTTTTGAGGCAACAATTACGATAGATCCCTTAGATGGTGGGGAGGTCAGAGCCGGTGATGGACTGGGCTGTGTTTACAACTTTTGCAGTCTTTTCTGCTCCTGGGCGTTTAAGTTGCCGAACCAGGCCATGATGCAACCAGTCAGTATGCTCTCTACTATGCACCTGTAGAAGTTCAAGATAATCCTCTTTGACATATCGAATCTCCGTAATCTTCTCAGGAAGTAGAGGCGCTGATGTGCTTTCTTATGATTGCCTCAGTGTGCTGGGTCCAAGAAAGATCTTCGGAAATATGCAGCCCAGGAATTTGAAGTTTTGGACTCGGTTTCTCAGTTTACGCCAAATATGAAAG
This sequence comes from Leucoraja erinaceus, assembly GCF_028641065.1. Taxonomy (NCBI): domain Eukaryota; kingdom Metazoa; phylum Chordata; class Chondrichthyes; order Rajiformes; family Rajidae; genus Leucoraja; species Leucoraja erinaceus. The sequence continues at coordinate 9,329,210 of NC_073391.1, read as the reverse complement.
TTCTCGGTGAACTCTGAATCTTAGTTCCATTTTGGCTTCTCACATTTCTTGTCAGCTCCCCCATGTTGCAGTCAGAGAAGCCCATTGGTGGCTTGGGAATGTCGTGTTTGCTTTTTAACCTCCTTTGCATTGCTCCCAATTACTGATCAAGTATAAAAAATACTTCCAGAGT